>NW_024732415.1:1794337-1861837 GCF_018991925.1 Homarus americanus | reverse complement strand
ATATAGACCGGGTCCTCTGCCACGCCACATATAGACACACGCCAGGGTCCTCTTACTGCACGCCACATATAGACACACCATCCTCTTACTGCCACGCCACATATTACACGCCAGGGTCCTCTTACTGCCACGCCACATATAGACACACGCCAGGGTCACTCTTACTGCCACGCCACATATTATTACGCCTATGGCCAGCACCTTACACCAGACAGGTCCTCTTCTGCCACGCCACATATAGACACACGCCAGGTCCTCTTACTGCCGCCACATATAGACACACATAGGTCCTCTTACTGCCGCCACACACACGCTAGGGTTCCTCTTACTGCCAGCCACATACAGACACACGCTGGGTTCCTCTTACTGCCACGCCACATAGACACACGCACGCCACTGCCACGCCACATACAGACACACGCCAGGGTCCTCTTACTGCCACGCCACACATATAGCACACCCAGGGTCCTCTATCTGACCACGCCACATAGACACACGCCAGGGTCCTCTTACTGCCACGCCACATATAGACACACGGGGTCCTCTTACTGCCACGCCACATATAGACACACGCCAGGTTCCTCTTACTGCCACGCCACATATAGACCCACGCCAGGTTCCTCTGCCACCACATATAGACCCACGCCAGAACCTCTTACTGCCACGCCACATAGACACACGCCAGGGTCACTCTACTGCCACGCCACATAGGCACACTGCCAGGGTCCTCTTACTGCCACGCCGCACATATAGACCACGCCAGGTTCCTCTTACTGCCACCACATAGACACACGCCAGGGTCCTCTTACTGCCACGCCACATATAGACACACGCCAGGGTCCTCTTACTGCCGCGCCACATAGACACACGCCAGGGTCCTCTTACTGCCATCACCCACATATAGACACACGCCAGGGTCCCTCTTACTGCCACGCCACACAGACACACGCCAGGGTCCTCTTACTGCCACGCCACATATAGACCCACCCAGGGTCCTCTTACTGCCACGCCACATATAGACACACGCCAGGGTCCTCTTACTGCCACGCCACATATAGACCCACGCCAGGTTCCTCTTACTGCCACGCCACATATAGGACACACGCCAGGGTCCTCTTGCTGCCACGCCACATATAGACACGCCAGGGTCACTGCCGCGCCACACAGACAACACCAGGGTCCCTTATGCCACGCCACATATAGACACACGCCAGGGTCCTCTTACTGCCACGCCACATAGACACACGCCAGGGTCCTCTTACTGCCACACCATATAGACACACGCCAGGGTCCTCTTACTGCCACGCCACATATAGACACACGCAGGTTCCTCCTACGCCAGGATCCTCTTATCACATTCTCTGGGTCGACGCCTCAAGAGATCACCCCAACTCGTCTGTTTATGAAGTAAGGCGGTGGTTGTGCGAGTCACTCCCACCGCTTGAAGAATAATGAATGACGTAAACAACCCCTGATTAATAACAAAGACGTTTCAGTTAAGTTGATGCGGATGACTTTTTATGACGTCCAGTGGTTATTGAATAAGTTGTCCAGACCAACTGATGTACGATGACGCCAGGAGAAGTTATACGACGTTGCATCATATTATGGTAATGTGGTGAGGATAGTTTGTTTACGTGTGAGGAAAGTACGAGGGTGAAATTGATTTAATATATTAAGTGTACATACTGCACTTAAACTAACGTAACTTAACCTAACTTAACCTAACCTACACTAACCTAAATTTCACCTCACTTTACCTAACTGAACCTAACCGATTCTAACTTAACCGCACAGAGCCTAAGCTAACCATCCCTTAATGTAACCTAACCTAACCTAACCTAACCTAACCAAACATTCACCTAACGTTCCCTTCCATTACCTCACCTTCCTCTACAGTAAATAGGTCAGTCAACCTTTAGGTGGTCAGGTTATATTTCATCAAGTAAGTTTTTTGCCTGACGTCATAACCTGACTCGCTCCTAGCAGTTCTTTTTTTGCCGTTCCCTTTCCAGTCTGACACGGGAGGAGTGTCATGGCCATCTGACACTGGAGGAGTGTCATGGCCATCTGACACTGGAGGAGTGTCATGGCCATCTGACACTGGAGGAGTGTCATGGCCATCTGAAACTGGAGGAGTGTCATGGCCAACTGACATTGGGGATCAGTGAAATGGCCATCTGAGTCACCACACCACCAGATCACCACCACACCACCAGATCACCACACCACACCACACCACACCACACCATCAGATCATCAAACTACTATTAGTCTGTTCACTGTAAGCTTATAACAGAGGTCTAGGGTCAGTTAGTATCAAGGCTCTCTGATTGGCAGGCGGACGGACACAGGAAGAGCCATTACAATTCTTTAATATTTTATTTATCGTATTTATATTCTGATATTTTAAGGGATAATAATTGTTTGTGATGATCTCTGATAATCTCCACTTTCTCTCGTCAATCTCAATGTAATTTTTTTCCCGTTCACAAAAAATGCTTTTTTTTAAATTTGCTGAACAAACCACACCCAAAAACCTGCTTTGTGCTTACATACATGTGAACCTTGACCAGCGTGGTATATCAAGCATAAGCTACTGAGAAATGTAACAACACTTTCACCAACACTCATGAATGATAAAGAAAATGATGATGAGGGTAACGAGCTTATCAGTTTGATACTGTAACGTTTTGTAACATGTTAAATGCAGCTTGAAAACAGACGCACCACAAATACAAAAGTAATATTATTCTGAATATGATGTTATGGGGTTAAAATGAAGAAAAAATGTTCCCTATAAATTTACAATGACCAAATATTAGTTCCCTGGATGAGAAAACATAGGATTTGATGTTTGATTCATCTAAACATTCACATTACAAGCAAAGTTATGACCAAAAATGGTATATACCCATGTTTATGGTGGCCATCTTAGATTTCTTCAAATTTTGCAACATTCTCAATAGTGCAAAGGTGACATTCATCGGATGCTATACCAGGTGCCTCTTAAGATAAGTCTGTTAAAATACATTGGACTACCAACAACTAAAGGCTGCTGGTCGGGTTTTTTCATTAGAACCCTAAATACTTTATTATATTTTAGGACGTACAATATATAGTACAGGAACCTAAACTTCAGCAGGAATAGAATATGATCATTGCGAGAAACATTTATGTTAGTCAATAATCGTCTAAACATAAGATGATCTAACGTAAATTATTAAGTTATCGCTGAGTGTCTACTTCACCTGTCAGTGGCACTGGCACCACGTGGTTTTTGTTCTATTGTTTCAGTAACACCATGACACTCACTGTGGAAGTATGCCTGTTTCTCGTCGAGCACTGCATCAAGAATGCTTCCTTTAGCAAATGTCAACTCGCATTTCAAAGTCGTTTTGGTGTTTTCCCGTTTATTGCCCGTCCTAAAATATAATAATCATGTCGGGTTCTCGAATAAAACACGACCCTGTGTAACCTAACCATCATGACTAATACAAAATATAACTTAGTTTCAAATACTGTACTTACCACTGATGCTTCCGCCTCTATGTCATCCTCACTTGTCTTGGGGTTAAGTTTTAACCTGTGAAAACATAAACCAGGGTTAGAATCAAAGACATATTGTACCATACAGCAGTAAGGGCTGGCGTGTTACCAGTGAGGTGTGAGCGGTACCATACAGCAGTAAGGGCTGGCGTGTTACCAGTGAGGTGTGAGCGGCCTCTACCCCCTCCCCATAATTCATATCTAGCTCTTTCTTCTCCCTATTAATTAGTCCTGATGAAGAAAGATTTGGATCAGCCATTCTCATTAACTTCATCTCTTGCCCTCGGACCACCACGGACAGACACAATAAATGATGCTGGGTCGTTCCTGTTGGATCATCGTCACCTACAGGTCCAGCCGCATTACCTCCCGTACTTGCAGGCAGTGTGCCACCGATGACTTAAATAACATTGTCAGGAATCAAATATATTACATTTTAAATCAGGAATTCAGTAACCAAGACCTATCCAGGGGCAGACTGTGGGTCAGCCCAGGTCCCAGTAATGAGTTTTGTGAGGCTAAGACTTAAAAAATAAAGAGAAAAACAATGCACAAAAATAAATGGGATTTAGGGAAACTGAAAACAGGAGAGAATATGAAACTTAAACTGAAAACAGATTATTATTAGTGCTAGAAGACTTTGGCGAACATGAACCGGGACCCTCCCCCCCTTTTCATCAGAAAATTCTAGTACCTTTTCTTTAATGTAGTATTGTACTCAGACATTTTTGTATAGTAACAATTAATTATTATTGACTTCAGAATATCTCCTAATATCAAGTGCACATGGCTTCAAAATGGCCTCAGAATCCCATGATATTGGTCAAATTTAAAAAAAAATTCAGGGGGACTTACAGCGTCCCCCCCCCCTCCCTATAACCCCCAGCTGGGTAGGTTCACTGCGCTCGTCATGCTCACCACCCACAACTTCTTTTGATATTCCTGGATCCGCCCCTGAGATTAGCTACAGACAGTCTACTACAGGTCAAGGAAATTGTTGCTTACGTTACTGCCGAGTATAACGCCGCGTGTTGTCCAGTTTCTCACAGGTGCCATGACATCAGTACCCACTTGACGCGGTAGCATGGCCGGGCATTTACTTGAACAGCTAAACTCGAGGCCGCCTTCTACTAGAACCCCCAAGACGTGTATACGAGTTGTGAACTGAACACACACTTGAACCTTAAAATAAAGATAATTATACAAATATTTTGTTTCTAGAATTAACCAGGTATTGTATATATATATATATATATATATATATATATATATATATATATATATATATATGAGGTTCTAAGTTGCTTTCGTGTACCTCACACGAAAGCGCTAGAACTCTGTGTTTTCTTCTTGTTGTTATCAGCATATACCTAGGATCACGCGTACCTACAGTGATTTATTTATATATATATATATATATATATATATATATATATATATATATATATATATATATATATATATTTATATATATATATATATATTTTCTTACGGGGATTGTTAGCCCTGGACACAGTACACGACCCACATAGGGGGCTAGCACATAATACACACAATAATAATAATAATAATAATAATAATAATAATAATAATAATAAATTAAAAACATCAAGTGAGAAACGATATACGAACAGTATGTTGTGTTGTCAATACTGTAGTAGGAGAAACAATTGAGACGCTGCAAATATGTAAATGGGGCAGAACGTCAGATCATCAACCTGGGACTTGGTCACATATGGCAGCAGGGTCTACCATTAGCCAACACATTATGCTTCCAATATCTTCCCAGGCGGTAGTACCTCCCTGTTTGGTAGTTGCCTACTACCTATTTTTCATTTAATGTTTATATCACAATAAAAAATGATTTTTGACTTTGTTTAAACTTGTACTTTGTTTATAAACATTCAATTGGCCTTACCTTATAACTAAGGGCAAAAATAAACAAGAAAATAATGCGTGTTGCTCGACCAGCTCCTACAGGTCTCCAGTGTTCCTTCCCCCGTGTATCAGTGTTCCTCCGCCACGGGGTACGAGGCATAGGCATTTAACCTTAAAGATAAATTCGACACACTGTAAAAATTCTAAATCGAATAAATATTTCAACAATTACAGGTTTAAACCCAACCAATTTCTATATCTCGAGAAATTTATTTGGCGGCGGTAGTACTACTTGTCGCAGCGCATTAAGGCATTGTTAAAAAAAGTAGTCACACGTTTCTTCAGGAGCGCGGTAAATATAAATGACTGGATGTACCTATAATAGTGTTTGTGTACAAGCCTTTATGTTTAGTTAACAATACTAATATTTATGTGCTCAGTTTCATTAAATACAATGGACAGACAACCACAGGTGCCCTAGTTATGGTATCATGCATGTTTCAATGATGTGCCTTCTATAATAAATAACAGACTTAAATTGATTCCAACAATACAAAATAAATGACACGACAAATGTTTTAAATAATAATAAATAGCCATTAAAATAAATGAATTAATATTCTCGGAGAAATATATAGGTTTTAAATATATAGATTACTTTTCTGACGAGTCAATAGATAGCTTTAAGGCGGCGTCACAATAGCTCTTTTTGTGACCTGTTCTAACATAAATTGTCGTAAGATGGTAATTTTTTTCTGAGCGCCTTGTAATATATTCATAAGAGAACCAACCCGCCAGTCATTCCCCATTAGTCAATTGCAGTCCTAGTTGGCGCTACTATTGTAAGGGAAAAAAATATCACTAAAAATACAGTATATCCACTTAAGCAACATATTAAAATTTATAACTTTGAATATTTTAACAATAAAACTGAGTTATTTTACGTTGCTGGATATTTTAATTAATATAACTATCCTCATGACTATGGATCTTGACTTGACCAGCTCACACCAAGATGAAACAGTTGGTGTGAGCGAATGTTTTTTTGTCGGGTGGAAAGACAATTAGTGGAAAAAAAAAACATCAGAAAACCGGAGAGTTTATTCCGCATCAATAGTGTGTGACAGGATACGTTCAGAAAAATTTTAATTCTAAGGAAAATGGTAAAAGAAAATGACGATACTTGAAGAGAGGAGAGAGAAGTGACTGGTAATGGTGTGGATAGAAATTTGCTTTTAGAAAATTTGTGAAAAAACTCCATTAATATTTATTTGCACCAGAAATAAATAATAAGTCTAATGATTGTGTTTTAAGTCTTTGTGTCTGTAATATTGAAAATTGGAAACCTGTGGATAGCCAATGGACGAATATTAACCGTCAGTAATCATTGTAAGTGTTTTTAGTAGTTATTTAGCAGTAATAGTAACATTTATCTCATAATAATATATAAATTTTTTTCTTCTTATGACTGTTTCTGTTTATTAATACATTTATGGCCATAATTTCCTTTTTATGTTATCACACCCATAGTCTACAGTAAAGTAACTGTGAAATGAGTTTTGTTAAATAACATTCAATGACATTTGGTGATGTTTTGTATTTTACCAAAAGGAAAGATTTTGACACTATATTTTTCATGTTTAAGAAAGTGGTCTCGTGTAACGTGTATGTTAGATGAGGTAATTAGAAAGATCGTTAATTCCTACTACACGGACGATTACCTCCCACTTAGGTTAATTTGCATAAATGGGCCCTATCGCAGCCTAAATCGCGCAATATTTCGGTAACCGTTCGTTTCCGACGGAAGTGCCATAGAAGAAAAGTGACTTAGAATAGTCTGAACTATATGATTTTAATTAAAATCCGCAGCACACCACGATGTAGTATTTTTTCCATATATAAAAGACCTCGGTTGCCTGTGAAACCCTTCCACTGTATATGTGTAAATTTAATCCTAAATGTGAATGAAACTGAACTGGTGAGAGATAACCAACAAAAACACCACATTAACAGTTTCGGCAGCCTTCTGTCTACCGATTCAAGTGAGGCAAGATTTGTCAAGAACAGCGCAGTGCAAACTAAATGTACTTGGCAATAAGAAGTTCCGTGGCAGTAATTACAGTAACACATTATTCACTTACAATAAACCTGTGTATACTTTGTCTCTTGGTACATCTCTCTGTTTCTCGTACGTCTCCCACCATCTCTCACGTCTGTCACTATTTCTATTACGTCTCTTATTATTTCAAACTTTTTTCACTATCTCTCACACGTCTCATTGTCTCACACACGTCTCACTGTCTCTCACACGTCTCACTAGCTCTCACACGTCTCGTCATCTCACTCTCCTGTTCTCACTGTCACGTCTCCTCTCTCACATCTCCACTATCTCACACGTCTCATTATCTCACACACGTCTCACTGTCTCTCACACCTCTATCTCACACACGTCTCACTCTCTCACACACGTCTCACTGTCTCACACGTCTTCCCACTGTCTCTCACACGTCTCACTGTCTTCACACGTCTCACTATCTCACACACGTCTCACTGTCTCCCACATCGTCTCACTATCTTCACAAACGTCTCACTATCTCTCACACACGTCTCACTGTTCCCACACACGTCTCACTGTCTCACATCTCCACTGTCTCTCACACGTCTCACTATCTCTCTCTGGCTTACACCCGTCTCACTTGACTCTCACACACGTCTCACTGTCTCACACACAATCTCAATTATCTCACACACGTCTCATTGTCTCACACGTCTCCTCTCACTCACTATCTCATTATCTCACACACGTCTCACTGTCTCTCACATCTCTTATCTCTCACACGTCCCCACCATCTCACTATCTCTCAATATCTCACACACGTCTCCACTGTCTCCCCTCACACGTCCTTCACTATCCTCACACGTCTCACTATCTCACACACGTCCTGTCTGTCCTGCGCTCACCATACGTCTCCCATCTCTCTCACACGTCTCACTGTCTCACACACGTCTTCACTGTCTCACACATCTCACACTCTCACGTCCCACTTCATCTCTCACTCTCACTGTCCTCACTGTCTCCATCTCTCTCAGCACACACGTCTCATTCCTCCACCATCGTCTCCTGTCTCTCGTCTCACTATGTCTCACACACGTCTCACGTCTCACTGTCTCTCACACGTCCCACTATCTCCTCACACACGTCTCACTGTCTCTCTCACACGTCTCACTATCTCTCACACGTCTCACTGTCTCTCACACGTCTCACTGTCTCACACACGTCTCACTGTCTCACTCCTTCACTCTCTCTCACACGTCCCACTGTCTCTCACACGTCTCACTGTCTCTCACACGTCTCACTGTCTCACTCTCTCACACGTCTCACTGTCTCCTCACACGTCCTCATCTCCTCACACGTCCTTGTTCGCTCCACACGTCTCACTGTCTCTCACACGTCCTCACTATCTCTCACACGTCTCACTAGCTCTCACACGCTCACTGTCTCTCACATCGTCTCACCATCTCTCACACGTCTCTCACACTGCCCCACTGTCTCTCACACGTCTCACCATCTCACACACACGTCCACATCATCTCCTGTCTCATCTCACTATCTCTCACACGTCCACTGTCTCTCGCCGTCTCACTGTCTCACACGTCTCACTGTCTCACTGTCTCACGTCTCACTATCTCACACTGTCTCACACACGTCTCTGCAATCCTCTCACACGTCTCACTGCTTTCACATCTCACTATCTCTCACACACGTCTCACTAGCTCTCACACATTCCCCTCTCACCACGTCTCATTGTCTCACGTCTCATTGTCTCACACTCACGTCTCACTGTCTCACTATCTCCTACACACGTCTCATTGTCTCTCTCACACGTCTCACTATCTTCTCACTATCTCACACGTCTCACTATCTCTACACACGTCTCACTAGGCTCTCACACACTATCTCACTCGTCTCATCTCTCACACGTCTCACTTCTCTCTCACCGGGTCTCTACGTCTCACTCGCTCTCTCCACGTCTCACTATCTCTCACCACACGTCTCACTTCCCATTCACACACGTCTCACTGTCTCTCACACGTCTCACTCTATCTCACACACGTCTCACTGTCTCTCACAAACGTCTTACTATCTCTCACACACGTCTCATTGTCTCACACACGTCTCAATTTCCTCACACACGTCTCACACGTCTCACTGTCTCACACACGTCTCACCATGTCTCACACACACGTCTCACTATCTCTCACACACACTATCTCACACACACACGTCTCACTATCTCATCTCACTATCTCTCACACGTCTTCACTGTCTCACAAACGTTCCACTATCTCTCACACACGTCTCACTGTCTCACAAATGTCTCACTATCTCTCACACACGTCTCACTGTCTCACACACGTCTCACTATCTCTCACACACGTCTCACTGTCTCTCACACGTCTCACTATCTCTACACGTCTCAATTATCTCTCACTAACACGTCCTCATTTGTCTCTTTGACACGTCTCTTACTATCTCTATCTCTCACGCGTAAACCCACAAGCACGTCATAAAACATTGATGATTTTCTCCAAGATGGGAAAGTTCTTCTTGACTAATTGATGATGCAATGTTAGGTGAGTTGCCAAGGACCTGTTTATGAGTCTTGTTTGTTTGTTGGTGTTTGTGTATGTGTGTTGATGTTTGTAGATGTTTTGTTATTTTCTGTTTTTTGTTTGTTGTAGTGTGAGTATGTTTGTTTGTTTGTTTGTTTGTTTGTTTGATATAGTTTGTTGTGTATGTATGCTGATTTTTGTTTGTTTTGGTTTGTTGATGTTTGTGTGTGTGCTTGTTTACGAAGACGAGGGCTGACGAGACGAGGCAAATAACATATAAACAAGTCATTAGTTTTCTACAAGGTATAAAGTTATATATACAAATGGCTATATATATGGATCACTACTTGGCATTTAAATAACTTTATATAGCCATGTTAAATATATATTAATTATTAGTATACAGTATATAAATTGGTTTAGATTTCTGATGGCCAATATACCGCTATTTATATACAGTATATCTTAAGGTAATAAATATTCTAAATTTTCTTTGTTTAATTAGTTTTTATAAGACATCAATAACTATAATACCAGAAGCTCATTATAATAATACTGGTTTCTTCACTAAATAATTACGTCAAGTTATAAAATTTATTATTTATGTGGTAGAATTTATGGCTAACATGTGTATAATCTGACAGTTCCCCTGACATGATCTTGTACCGCTGACATACAAGACATCGTATATATACCTGACAGACTTGAGGCTCACTGCCACTTCTGACAGTTCCCCTGACATGATCTTGTACCGCTGACAGACTACGAGACATTGTAATAGGACCTGACAGTCTCCCCTGACATCCTGTTGTGCCTCTGACAGGTCAAAGGTCACAGAATAAAAGTCTCTTCACTCCAAGATAAGTCAGTTACTGATGGAGACTTGGTCACTTGTCAGCCTCCCTGTGAAAGATGTGATGCTATTTGATGTTATGTGATGCTATTTGACGTTATGTGGTGTTATCTGATATTATGTGATGTTATTTGAAGTTATTTGACGATATGTGATGTTATATGATTGCTATTTGACGATATGTGATGCTATTTGACGTTATGTGGTGTTATGTGATTGCTATTTGACGTTATGTGATGCTATTTAACGTTATGTGATGCTATTTGACGATATGTGATGTTATTGATTGCTGTTTGGCGTTATGTGATGTTATGTGATGCTATTTGACGTTATGTGATGCTATTTGACGTTATGCAATGCAATGTGACGTTATATTATGGATATTATGGGGCGTTATGGGATATATGAAGTTATGTCATGTTATCTGACGTTATGTTATGTGATGTGATGTGATGTTATGTTACGTGTGATGCTATGTGGTGTTATATGCCGCTCTGTGGTGTTACGATGTTATGTGATGCTTGTTGTGTGACGTTGTTGATGTTTAATGAAACGTTAACAACAGGTGTGTTTAAGGTGGCGTTAACAACAGGTGTGTTTAAGGTGGCGTTAACAACAGGTGTTTTTAAGGTGGCGTTAACAACAGGTGTGTTTAAGTGATAAGGAAAGACGTCAGGTTAAATAAAGACTTACAGACTGGATGAATATATAAATATTTTCTTCAAGACAAATGCAGTCATAAATACTATTAAAGAGACATGACGGGGATGGTTCTGTCTGTCTGTAGGAAGATATGCACAGTGTTTTTACTAATATATTCTAGACTTGTATCTGGACATGCACAGTCAACAGCAAACTGAGTCCATACTTAGTTTTCTCAGTAGTTTTATTGACTACAGGAAGGTGTACAAAATTAGTTCTCTTAGACACTAGGAAGGTGATCATATACTGTAGGTGATGGAGAGACAGTTTCTTAGGGGAGTACCACCTTCACCTCCAGGAGTCTTGAGTTAGCCCAAGGGGTTGAAGCCTCGGGAGGGCGAGGGGTAGTTGTAGCCGGTGTTACAGTCTGGCTGGTAGGTGCTGGTGGCCGTCACGGTGTTGTACTGCTGGTTGAACACTGTGGAGGTGACGTAGTTGGTCCTGTAGACCACGCTGGTCTGGTACTCGGTGCGGGTCTGACCCGGTAACTGCTGGGTGCGGACGGAGGTGCGGTACACTGTGGTGTACCTGGTCTCGGCGGGCAGGTTGACCACAGTTGGTACCACCTGTTGGCTGTAGATGGTTGTGGGCACCACCTGTGTTGACACCTGAGTGCTCACCACCTGCTGGGGGACGGTGACGGTCCTGGTGACGTACTGTGGCACCTGCTGTGTGCGGTAGACGGTGGTCACCTGCTGCTGTACCTGGGTGCGCGTCACGTACTGTGTCTGGGTGTTGGTGACCACCACCTCGGAGAAGATGGTAGTGGTGACGGGAACCACATTGGTGGAGGTGATGACCTGGGTCTGGCCTGGCTGTGTGACGGTCTGGGTGATGACGTTGGTCCTCACAACATTTTGTGTTTTTACCACGTCCTGGCCAGGTACTACCACGGTGGAGTAAATGGTGCTGTACTGAGTACTGTCCACGGTACGGGTCTGTCCAGGTAGCTGTTGGGTCCTGGTGACAAACTGTGTCTGGTAGACGGTGCTCACCACCTGCTGAGGAACCACCTGTGTAGAAACAACATTCCTGACAACAGTTGTTGGGACCTGCAGGATGCTGGTGGAGTATCTGGTCTGGTACTGTACCTGTGTCGTCACAGCTTGTTGTGTACGTGTGACGTAGTTGACTTGTGGTGGCAGAGTGACGACCTGTGTGCGGACGTTCTGCTCGGTGCGGGTCACAGTCACTGTCTGGTACTGGACGGAGGGCACCACCTGGGTGCGGACCACCTCAGAGTACACAGTGGTGTATACCTGCTGTGTGCGGACGGACGTCTGGGTGACGTATTGTACGTCGTTGTTGTAGACGGTGGAGGGGATGACCTGGGTGGAGTACTGGGTCTGTGTGCGGTAGATGGTGGAGGGCTGACATGGCTCAGGGCGGGGCGGCAGGTACCCTCCTAAGGATGACTGCAGGGACACTCTGTTACCAAGCACCTGACGCTGCTGACGGTCGAGGGACGCCCCCAGCGAGCACCCCACCAGCAGGGACAACACCAGTAACTTCATCCTGTGTGAGAAACATTAATTTAGTGTTGCATGAAATCTAAAAGTTACATGTAAATATGAATATTATATTCATATATTTTTAAGTAACAATGCTATTATCTGAATACTTACTTGAGAAAATCTTTTTGCAAGACTATGAATTATAATATTGGAAATGAAACAGAGAATATTATTTTTTGTGTATTTCTTCATTTACATAAATATCATATTTCTGTGTTGTGTATAAAGAACACAATGTTAACACAATGCTGCTGTAGTACATAAACTGAAATTAAATAATAATCCTCATGTTATATTAGCAATGTTGTAAGTTCAATTATGTCTGAAACCTAAAAGTTCTTGTACTACGAAGACGTTTCTTAGCTGAAGTTGAACGGCTTGGCTGGCTGCTGGTAGTTGTATCTGGTCTGGCCACAGGTGGCGGTGATGGTCTGTGTGACGGTCACCTGTCGTGGTTGGTTGACGGTCTGGTAGACCACTTCCTGTCGAGGTTGAGACCGAACCACCTGTTGGGTGATGACTCGGTCCTGGCCGGGCACTTGGACCACTGAGGTCTGCACTTGTTGCTGGGTTTGGACTACAGGGGCGGGGGTGACATACCGGGTCTGGACCACCGTCTGTACCTGAGTGAAGGGCTGAACCCTGGTCTCGTAACGGGTGGTGTAGATGGTGGTGGGCACCACCTGTGTTCGCACCACCTCCTGAGGGACCACCTGGGTCTGGACCTGTGTCTGGGTGACGACGTTGGTCCTGGTCACCACCTGTTCGCGAGTAACGTAAGTAGTTTGGTAACGCGTGTTGACGGAAGTGTATGGAATGACCTGCTGGCGCTGTACCACACTAGTTCTCACAACATCCTGTCCGCGGACGACACTCGTCTGCACCACCTGTTGTACGTTCGTCGAGGTAACGTAGCGAGTGTTACCTGGTTGCCGACGACTGACGACGGAGGTCTGAACGACGGTCTGGACGCGGGTCTGTACTACATCACGGCCTGGGACGGACACGACGCGGGTCTGTTGCTGTACCTGGGTCTGGTAGTTAGTGACGGGCTGCCTGACCGTCTGCACCTGTGTGCGAGTCACCTCCACAGGTACTACCTGTGTTTGTACCTGTGTGCGGGTGACGTAGCTGACCTGTGGCACGACGCGAGTTGAGGTAACATAACGAGTCTCCTCACGAGGTGGACTTGGCACAGTGTTTGTCACGACTCTGTCATTGACCACGTTGGTTGTACGCTGGATGATACTTGTTTCAATACGGGGTTGTGCTTTGACACTTGTGCTATAAATGGTTGTTGGCACGACCTGCTGCCTCAACAGTGTAGTGGTCCGGTACTGAGTGTCAACTCGATTCACGGTCTGGACGTTGACGGAGGTCTGGACGCGGGTGTCGTACACGACAGAGGTGACAGTTGGACAGACGGGATCTGGTGGAGGAGGCAAGTATCCTGCCTGAGGAGAGGCTGAGGCCAGGGCAGCCACCAGCAGCGTCGCCGTCAAACGCCACATCCTGCAAAGAGAAATTCCACAGGTTAGAACAGCGGTGATTGGAACCCCCGCGTCTCGGCAACTCATTTGGGAATAAAGTCCAATCACGCGCCGCTCCCTCTGTGCAATTTCTCTATGCTTTGTGGGCTGACCCGAGAGGACTTTATCGCCCAGATGAGCCGCGAACCGCTGACCTGGTTTTGTTGTTACCAATTCACTAATTTATATTTTTACCTGAGTTTCTGAGCTTATGGTAGACCCAACGGAGCTCGGCGTGCTCGTCTTGAGGTGGACTGTTACTGACGTTAATGTTTCGTCCATATACTGTTCGTATCACTAGAATTAACCAGGTTTATCGGAAACATGGTTATGGGAGCACAATACAACATATTTATTCTAATAATTAAAGTTTCTCTGCGTCATTATCTTTCAGATATAATATCTAAAATTAAGTGACAAAGTGAAAAGTAAGTCTAGTATAATTTTAACTTGACTTATCGACGTAGTGGCGCTTCTCACTTAACAGACAGTAACCAATCAACTTGCATGAATTGCGAGGGCTGCTCAGGACGCCACATGTGGATTGAACTTAGTAAATAATTGGACATCAATCACAAAGTTTTCATTCTCGTTTTGTTCCCAGTAGACTCTACGACACACCCTCGTAAGATGTATATTGACGTCATAGAACCTAGTAGATATATACCTGACAATCTTCATGGCCTCATTTCTCTCTCTACTCAAACTAACCCTTATTTCTGTCTCTCCTCTCTACTTATCTATCTCTCCTTCCTGGTGTACGATTCAAGGCTAAGAGGATGGCGCGAAACAGTTTTACACCCGTAGTGAATAATTTTATAGTTTGGGCCAGGTAATATGTGTTAACCTGAACAACACCAATGTGAAAAAAGAAGAGTATTACTTCTGTAGTCGAATGATTTTGAGTACGCACCTATAGACGCTTACACACACACACACGCACACACACACACACACACACACACACACACACATACTGAGAGTGAGTGCAACAGCAGCTATAAGGGACTCGTGTACACCCCTACTGTAAACAAGAGAACCACTTGATCGTAACACATTAACTCTCATTCATCTCTGTGTACACTCCGACTCTCACCTCACCATTCATCAGCACGAATATCCCTTTACTAATTTTCCTAACACAGCTTCATCATTTATTTCCTGTTGCCATGTTTTTCCAGACACTAGTGGACAACGAGTTCACAATACACCGTTCACAGTTAGGAGATGAAGAACAATAGGTCGAGATTACGTACCTTGTTTTCAAGAAGAGGGGCGAGATGGGGGTGGGTAGAAGAAGGAGGAGAAGAATATAGGGAGTTCTTCTCAATGGGGTATGCTGAGGAGTTATGTGGTCTTCCTCGAGCGTCACGGGGCTTATATATGGTGCAGCTCCTGGAGAAACTTCAACCTCCTTCACCACCACCCCCCCCCCCACTCCTCTAGAAGGTCGCCGGGAACAGAAAGGATAGCAAATAGTGTTAATCAAATCCTTGGTGAACCCTGAGAAGAGGCTGGTTAAACACGCCTCTGGTCTGAAAGTTGATAAAAGTCACTGCACTATTCTGTTCAGGCGCTGCTCGCTTGACCGGGCCTCTGTTGTGCCAGTCACATACACAAAGATTCGAACCTCGTAAGGGAAGATATGAGGCTGAATCTATCTTATATTCTTGTGTATAAAATTTAACATCCAAAATGGCTTCATAAATAGGTAGAAACATTTCTTTAACACCAATTAGGTCAAGTTAGGTTAGTGTAGATAAAGTTAGAGTAGGTTCAGTTAGGTTAGGTTAGATTAAGTTACGTTACGTCAAGTTAGGTTAGGTTAAGTTCGCATCTTGGATTTATTTCATAAAACTAATCACTTAGGATAAGTTCTATTCAAGTATCTATGTTAGATTTCTCAGGCTAATCTCTACTGAGGCTGAATCTCAGGTCAAGTTAGGTTAGTGTAGATAAAGTTAGAGTAGGTTCAGTTAGGTTAGGTTAGATTAAGTTACGTTACGTCAAGTTAGGTTAGGTTAAGTTCGCATCTTGGATTTATTTCATAAAACTAATCACTTAGGATATTTTTCAAGTATCTATTTAAATTCTCAGGCTAATACGGTTGCCATCTTCGTGTCGTGATGTAACAGACAGGTAGATACACCTTTAAGTTTCCTCTTAGGTGAATATTTTACCGTAAAAGTCTCTAGTGATCTGATTCTCTGCAATGTGTGTGTGTGTGTGTGTGTGTGTGTGTGTGGTTAGCGGGCGTGGTAGCACAGTTCCCTAATCACTTTCTTCCCTTAACTCACATTAAACACACCTGAGACAGTAAGACTCCTTATACGGGATCTAAAAGACACGAAGAAAGTCTTAGAAATATAAACAAAAGTATGATAAAGTATGTTAAGTATGTGACAGTACATGGAGAAGTATGCAGACACACAGACAGACAGGCAGGTAAGCAGACAGACAGGCAGACAGGGACATAGACACAGGCAGGTAGGCAGAGAGGTAGGCAGACGCTTGGAGTGAATGTTCTCAGCTTGACGATACAATTGAATGTGGAGCGATTGTCTTGTGTCAATATTGTGTGAGGGAGGGGATGGTGTGCTTCATCCAAGTACTTCAGCTACCCCAGGGTTATGAAGCATCGTTCACCATGTCTTAGTTTTAGGTGCTTCAATTACCAGGTTTATGAAGCACCGTTCACCATGTCTTAGTTTTAGGTGCTTCAATTACCAGGGTTATTAAACATCATTCACTAGGTCCTAGTTTTAGGTGCTTCAACGACCAGGGTTATTAAGCACCGTTCACTAGGTCTTGCCCTAAAAAAAAACCACTAAAAGAAACAGCTTTAAACTGATCACACACAGAGAGAGAGAGAGAGAGATGCTGTTACTATGTTACGGTGGCCGTGGTGTTACGAGCAAACCAAACACCGAAGATAGCTTACTCTTACATCATCTTGACGCAGATTAGCCGTCACGCTGCCTTGGCCTACCGTAGAAATCAAACAGAGAGAGAGAGAGAGAGAGAGAGAGAGAGAGAGAGAGAGAGAGAACAAAGGAAGAAGACCTACTGTGTCACTCAGAGATGTAAACAGAATGAAATGGAAAGAATACCACACAGGGTTTATCAAGACTGACTCACCATTACAGCTAAACTCATGGTACTGTAGTGTTGTATGCGTGTGAGTGAGAGAGATATTTACTGTCTCCAAGTGACTTTGAGAGATAGTAGCCAAGAGAGATAATTCCCAGAAAAAAAAATAATATCATCACGACGTCAGGGAATAAGTGAAAGTTGGTCTCATAGGCATAAGGGACAATGTTGGCAATAGCACCCTTTGACCCTAGTTAATAAGGGATGTCTTGTTTCACTTCCTAGGAATACCCGTTTAGAGACCATAGTTATTGAAGCACAGTTAATACATTATAACATCAACGATTGCAACATTCACTCGAGTGTCATCATAACCTCAAAAATCATCCACCGTGAACATTTATGATAACACTGACTCCTAAGATAACATAGTTCTTTGTTAATAGTTTAGAGTAATGACTTGTATCTCTCTCTCTGTCTCTCTCTCTCTCTCTTTATCTCTCTCTCTCTCTTAACTCTCTCTCTGATTCTCAAATTGCCTTTATTTCTGTCTGTCTGTCTGTCTGTCTGTCTATCTGTCTGTCTGTCTGTCTGTCTGTCTGTCTGTCTGTCTCTGCGGGGTAGGAAGGGGTAATCACGTTCCGTTATACAGAAGGCTGGAACTATAACTAGCCTATGTTAACTTAAACTAGCCCATACTAATCCGTACTAGCCCAGACTATCCCGTACTAGCCCAAACTATCCCACACTATCTACTATTTCTATCTGTTTGTTTTATTTTCTTTCCGTTTTTGTCTTTCTCAGTGTCTGTTTGTCTAACACACACACACACACACACACACACACATGAATAAGTAAGAGCACTGATATAACCCAGTTTGGTGAGTCAAAGATGATGAGTAAAGATGCGTAGGAATAAGTAAACAATGAGTAAAGGAAGAGAATGAGAGTAACCATGAATAAACGAGGGAATAAAAGCAGTAGATGTTGACATAGAGTAAACAGAGGAGATGACAAACACACACAAACACACATAGAGAGTGAAAGTCCTACTGGATGTTTAGAGGGAGAGTATGGGAGGAGGAAGAGGAATAACAGTATTATTATTATTATTATTATTGTTGTTGTTGTTGTTGTTGGTGTTGTTGTTATTGTTGTTGTCGTTGTTGTCGTTGTTGTTGTCGTTGTTGTTGTTGTTGGTGTTGTTGTTGTTGTTGTTGTTGTTGTTGTTATTTGTTTGTTGTTGTTGTTGTTGTTATTGTTGTTGCTGGTTGCTGTTGTTGCTGTTGTTGCTGGCGTTGTTGTTTGTTGCTTGTTGTTGTTGTTGGTTGCTGTTGTTGCTTGTTGCTGTTGGTGTTGCTTGCTTGTTGCTGATTATTGTCATTACTGGTCATTACCATTGTTGTTTGTTGTTGTTTTGGTGTTGTCGTTGTTGTTGCTCGTTGTTTGTTGTTTATGTTGTTGTTGTTGTTGTTGTTGTTTGCTTGGTGCTGGTTGTCGTTGTTGCTGTTGCTTGGTGCCACGGTTGTTGTTGTTGGTGTTTGCTGCTGTTTGCTTGTTGGTGCTTGCTGTTGTTGCTGTTGTTGCTCGTTGTTGCTGTTGTTTGCTGCTGCTGTTGCCGGTGCTGTTGTTTGCCTTGTTGTTGTTGCTGTTTGTCATTGCTTTGGTGCTGTTGTTGTTGTTCCTGTTGTCATTATTATCATTATTAAAGCCGTTAGTTCCAGGCTCATTAAACACTTTTCACCTAGTGTTAAGCCTACGTAAGAAGAGGTACAAAAAATACAATAAAACTACAATAAATACAAAAAGGAAATAAAAAATAATAAGTGTTTGTTTAAAAGGTTGTAAATAATGTTGTATTCGTGTAGTTTTAAATCTTCGCCTTTGTGCTTCTATTCTACCCTTGTGTCGTTACCAGAGTCAACAAGTGAAACATATTACAGACTCGAGAGTAAATTTATCCGTCAAACATATAGTGAACACGACGATGAGAGAGAGAGAGAGAGAGAGAGAGAGAGAGAGAGAGAGAGAGAGAGAGTATATTCCCTTGCTTTTAAAACAATGAACCAACAAACAAACTACATCAACAATAAACATCCTGCACCGAGTGAAGCGCCACCTTACGCTGACTAAATGGTGCCTCAAAATCATGACCTTGACCTGTTGGCGGCTTCTAAGGGTTGTTAATACGTTCATTACGTGGTGGAGAACCAAGTATACACACACACGCACGCACTCGCACGCAAGCACACACACACACACACACACAGTGACTGCCTGACCTATTAAAGGAATCTTACTCCAGACAGTTACCAATACTCACAAAAAATAACCGCACACTGGAATGGAAACCAACCACAGACCTAAGAGATCGCGAAGTTTAGACACCCCAGCGTATTTTATTATTGTTTTTTTACGGGGATTTGCCCACCCTGAACCCTCATTGACCCACATTAGGGGCTCTTAACCTAAACTCTAACCTAACCAAAACCCAACGTAACACTAACTTAACCTAACTACCCAGATAGGTTTATGGGTATTTCATCAGGTGTGATAAGCTGAGGCGTCTAATCTTCACGTGGAATGGTGAATGTAAACAAACCAACAATAGCAAAAAATTATCCTTAGTCAACCGGATTCGAAAGTGTGTTTGACTGAAGACAAGTGGTTCTAAATTTACATTCATCATGGTACAATAATAATAATAATAACACACAGAGGTCAGGTCAGATCAGCTCCGAGGTTACTGTCAGAGTTACCTGGATTTATAGGTTACTGGTCTGAGGAATATGGGTTTGATGATTTAAGTGCTCGTTGGTTCATAGATTCATTGGTTCAGTGTTCACATTTTCGAAGATTTATGTTCGGAAGTGGTTCCAAGCTTATGAAGGAGATATATTTAGACCTAACTCTAACCTAACCTATTAACCCAAAAGATAATAAATAAATTTATAACACAAATACTGAAGTTCCCTTTAAATAAATCTCATGATATTTATAAACACGAACTGGAAGTAGATAACCAACCAAGTTCCTGAGTCCAGTAAACCAGATATGACAAAAAGAAAAAGAGAAATAAAAAATAAATTAAATAAAAATCCTGCAGAATGTAAATGAAAGTCAGGGTTAAGTGAGTGAGAGGGTTGACTGCGTAACATTGAGAGTTGACTGTGCAACATGGAGGGTTGACTGTGCAATATGAGTTGATCAAATACTGAGAGACGTGGACTATGGTGCTGCTATTGAAATATACGGTAACAAACACGGGGTGGAAAGGGGTGAGAGGACGATGGAGGTGGGTCACTGTTACCAGTGTCAGGGGCCTGGGAGTGACACTTTTTTTAGAGGGGCAGCTGGAGGGACGGGGAGTGGCAGTTTACTGAAGGGGAATTAACTCAGCTGAGGGACTTCACTGACAGAGACTGGGGAATTATTTTACACTTACACCTGCACTTTAATCCTACACCTGTACTTCACACCTACACCTTACTTTACACCTGGACTTACACTTTTATATCTGATTAGCGTTTTGTGAGATTCTGCACCTTTAACTGATTATGAAGGACAGGTAAGTAAGGTAGTAGGTGTAGGTACAGTACACAGAGATAGGGAAGTGTAAACTGCTGAAAGGTGTTGGAAATAATATAATAGAATCCCTCTCTTGCTCATCATCATCATCATCATCATCATCATTATCTCTCCAACACTCCTCCAATGCTCATTCAATACCACAACACTCCTACTTCACCTCAGCAACTCATCCCCACCTCCCCAACACTCCTCCAACACCTCGCCAACACTATAGTTCGCCACCAAAACTCCCCAGACACCTTCCCGACATTCCTCCAACATGGCCTCAGCACCAGCGACCCTCCAACACTTTTTACTCGTCTCCAGCATGACGCGAGAGCCTCTTTAGACCGAGGTGAGGCAGCGGTCTGGTCACTTGACAGTACTGTAATTGGCAGGTTCTGTTTAAGTAAATGTTAATGACTTTGAGGAATGGACATGTCTGAGAGAGAGAGAGAGAGAGAGAGAGAGAGAGAGAGAGAGAGAGAGAGAGAGAGAGATTTTCAGGTCCCTTTTCGAATGGAGAATGTCAAGTCTACTTTAAAATCTGTTTAAGAGGCTTTGTGTATAAACACACACACACACACACACACACACACACACACACACACACACAAACACACACACACACACACACACTCACGCACACACTCACGCAAACACACACTCTTTTATCTATCTGTTTCTCTCTTAATTTCTTCCCTAGTCATAATCTCTCTCTCTCTCTCTGTTATGACTGCAACTTGTCCCTCATTGGTTAGTGAATCAGCCAGTCAGATGCCTCCGTGGTCGTCGCTCCACAGACAACATACCACTCATGTTGTTTAAGTACACGACAACAGGGGTCAGTGTAAGTGTAGACGTGAACACATGTGAATGACTATAATACATGATAAGACATAAGTTGTTTATAATGAATCTCTAGTGAGTTAATTATGTAATCAAGTTAATTGTGTTTGAATTTGTCTTTTTTTTACCTCTCCTTCTCTCTCTCTCTCTCTTTCATTCTTCCTCTTTCCCTTTCTTCCTTTCAATTTGACTCTCTTTCGTTTTATATCAAATTTATTTTCTTCTCTCTCTCTCTCCTCACAAGGTCCACACAGACACTAACCTAACCTAACCTAACCTAACCTAACCTAACCTAACCTAACCTCAAGCAATTATTTGTATTCTGGATACACTGAAGGGATTATCTGAGGATTAGTCCCAGATTATTTCACCTGAAGATTAGTTCCAAATTATTATATACACCCCTATATATATATATATATATATATATATATATATATATATATATATATATATATATATATATATATATATATATATATATATATATATATATATATATATATATATCATACCGGTGTACACAAGTTAAACACAATGGAGGTCTTTCTACTTTAATACGCAACATCTGCTGCTGTAAACATTCTCCAAAGCAGTTCCCACAATAACAAACTTCAAAGTGAATGTTGATGACTGGAGGCTGAACGGTGATGACCACGATCATCCCTGACTGTTGGTAGTAAAGAATGACTGTTGACTGTTGGCAGTAAAGAATGACTGTTGACTGTTGGCAGTAAGGAATGACTGTTGACTGTTGGTAGTAGAGAATAACTGTTGACTGTTGGTAGTAAAGAATGACTGTTGACTGTTGGCAGTAAAGAATGACTGAATGTGATAAGATAACATTTAATAGTGATGCACAGTTTTAATGGTGAGGATTGAGATGGGTGGGGGGGGTGATGAGGGTGAGGGGAGATGATGGTGAGATGAGGGGATGGTGAAGGGAGGTGAAGGTGAAGTGATGGTGAGGTGAAGATAAGGGTTAGTAAGGGTGAGGTGATGGTAGCACCAAGGAGCCTTATAGTGTCCCCCTGACAGGTAGTGACTGACAGCTCAAGTTACAGCTGTTTGTTTCTCCTCACCCGACAGGAGTTTGGGGTCGAGGTAGTCGACTGTCCACTCACACCCTTAGACCTGAAACTGTGACGGGTCGACCCTGGGCGTCCGTCACGAGGGCCTGGCGCCACTTATAACACCCTGGGTGTTCGTCACGAGGGCCTGGCGCCACTTATAACACCCTGGGTGTCCGTCACGAGGGCCTGGCGCCACTTATAACACCCTGGGTGTCCGTCACGAGGGCCTGGCGCCACTTATAACACCCTGGGTGTCCGTCACGAGGGCCTGGCGCCACTTATAACACCTGGGTGGCCGTCACGGTCTGGCGCCGCCATAACCCTGGGTGTCCGTCACGAGGCCTGGCGCCTTATAACACCCTGGATTGTCCGTCACGAGGCCTGGCGCCTTATAACACCCGGGTGTCACCGTCACGAGCCTGGCGCCACTTATAACACCTGGGTGTCCGTCACGAAGACCTGGCGCCATATAACACCCTGGGCGTCCGTCACGAGGGCCTGGCGCCGCCATAACACCCTGGGTGTCGTCACGAGGCCTGGCGCCACTTATAACACCCTGGGCGTCCGTCACGAGGGCCTGGCGCCACTTATAACACCCTGGGTGTCCGTCACGAGGGCCTGGTGCCACTTATAACACCCTGGGTGTCCGTCACGATGGCCTGGTGCCACTTATAACACCCTGGGTGTCCGTCACGAGGGCCTGGCGCCACTTATAACACCTAAAATCAGTGGCTCGCGCGCGCTCGCGCGTGTGTGTGTATAAAAACTTTATAACGTGCCTATGAGCCGTATAAGCCATCAGTAGCGTGTCATCCTCGAACCCCTGTACTTAAGCAACATTCAGACCTGTCACTCACACAAGCCACCGAAGAATTAAGACAACCCCACAGCGTCAAGTCAGGTGGAGGAGGCATGGGTATGACGAGGCTTGGAACCTTAACTAGGATATGGGAAGGGCTGTGATGACCAAGAAGGCGTGGGAGGGTAGAGAAGCGTGGGTGTTGGGAGGGGAGGGGAAGGGAGAAGTTAGACCGGGAAAAGTTCTCTCAGGGACTCGGTTACCCGCTAAACCTGTCAGTAGCGCCGGTCACCCAACTAAACCACTCAGTAGTTCCAGTCAACCAAAATATATACAGAGCCTCTCTCTCTCTCTCTCTCTCTCTCTCTCTCTCTCTCTCTCTCTCTCTCTCTCTATGAATAAACATGACATGGAATTAATGATGAAAGACTGTGTAATAATATTGCGAGTATTCTTCAAACCAAATGTAATACTTGGTGGGAAAATGATGGGGTAATGATGGGAGGTGTGCGTGAGTGTAGGGAAGTGTTCAGTACGCACAGAGAGACGAAGTGGAAGGACGGGACTGTTACATAAAAAGCATCCGTTAAGCGTAGGGGGGGCGAAGGCGTAGAAAGTGTTGGGCGAAGGTGTAGAAGTGTTGGGCAGGTGAAAGTGTTGGAGTGAAAGTGCATAGGGGGTGTTAGGCGAAGGTGTAGGGGGTGTTGGGTGAAGGTGTAGGGGGTGTTGAGAGCGAAAGAGTGTAGAAGTGTTGGGCAGAAAGGTGTAAAGTGTTAGGCAGAAAGAGTGTAAAGGCTATTAGGTAAAAGTGTAGGGGGGCTGTTGGGTGAAGGTGTGGGGGGTGTTGGGTGAAAGGTGTAGAAGTGTTGGGTGAAAGAGTGTAAAGTGTTAGGCAGAAAGGTGTAGGGTGTTGAGCAGGTGTAGGGGGTGTTGGGCAGAGTGTAGGGTGTTGAGCGAAGGTGTGAAGTGTTGGGTGAAGGTGTAGAAGTGTTAGGCAGTGTGAAGTGTAGGTGAAGAGTGTAGGGGGTGTTGGGCAGAAGGTGTAGGGGGTGTTGGGTGAAGGTGTAGGGGGTGTGGGCAGAAAGGTGTGGGGGGGTGTTGGGTGAAGAAGGTGTGGGGGTGTTAGGCAGAAAGGTGTAGGGGGTGTTAGGTGAAAGGTGTAGGGGGTGTTGGGCGAAGGTGTAGGAGGGTGTTAGGCAGGTGTAGGGGGTGTTGGGTGAAGGTGTAGAAGTGTTGGGTGAAGGTGTAGGGGGTGTTGGGTGAAGGTGTAGGGGGGGGTGTTGGGTGAAGGTGTAGGGGGGATAAATATTCATGTGTGGGAGGATATGTGTGTATGTGTGTGTAGGGAGGCAGTTAACGCGGACGGTGGAGGTGTACAATATGTCTGATGACCATTACATACCCGTCTCATACGTGAGGAACAACAGTCACTCAGTAATGTTTTGAGAGGAGTAAAAGTGGTTCAGCGAGACGCCATATGGTTAATTGGATAGCACAGAACAGTAGGTAGTTAATGAGGTAGTGGAAGAATCTGCAGGTATATCTTCATCTGTCGTGTTAATAGACCCAAGATGTCTCCCCCGCTGAGACACTTGAGATATTAATTATTGTTTTTTTTTACATGGAGAAAAAGATCCTCGGTCATTCTTAATGTTATTTTTACTGTTAGAATTTATTCATAGTTATAAGGTTGTTATATACACACTCATAGAAGATCTTTTGTGTTACGTGTATTAGTTAAATACATTACGAGTACAGAAGAAGTACAGTTGGAAACATCTCACATATCTTTACACTGTAATTAGTAAACATAAAAATTGTTCTTATATGGTGGTCTCATTAAACTGGATCTTAACATTACTTATTTTCCCAAGGCATTGAAGGCTTGAGAGGGCGAGGGGTAGTTGTAGCCGGTGTTACAGTCTGGCTGGTAGGTGCTGGTGGCCGTCACGGTGTTGTACTGCTGGTTGAACACTGTGGAGGTGACGTAGTTGGTCCTGTAGACCACGCTGGTCTGGTACTCGGTGCGGGTCTGACCCGGTAGCTGCTGGGTGCGGACGGAGGTGCGGTACACTGTGGTGTACCTGGTCTCGGCGGGCAGGTTGACCACAGTTGGTACCACCTGTTGGCTGTAGATGGTTGTGGGCACCACCTGTGTTGACACCTGAGTGCTCACCACCTGCTGGGGGACGGTGACGGTCCTGGTGACGTACTGTGGCACCTGCTGTGTGCGGTAGACGGTGGTCACCTGCTGCTGTACCTGGGTGCGCGTCACGTACTGTGTCTGGGTGTTGGTGACCACCACCTCGGAGAAGATGGTAGTGGTGACGGGAACCACATTGGTGGAGGTGATGACCTGGGTCTGGCCTGGCTGTGTGACGGTCTGGGTGATGACGTTGGTCCTCACAACATTTTGTGTTTTTACCACGTCCTGGCCAGGTACTACCACGGTGGAGTAAATGGTGCTGTACTGAGTACGGTCCACGGTACGGGTCTGTCCAGGTAGCTGTTGGGTCCTGGTGACAAACTGTGTCTGGTAGACGGTGCTCACCACCTGCTGAGGAACCACCTGTGTAGAAACAACATTCCTGACAACAGTTGTTGGGACCTGCAGGATGCTGGTGGAGTATCTGGTCTGGTACTGTACCTGTGTCGTCACAGCTTGTTGTGTACGTGTGACGTAGTTGACTTGTGGTGGCAGAGTGACGACCTGTGTGCGGACGTTCTGCTCGGTGCGGGTCACAGTCACTGTCTGGTACTGGACGGAGGGCACCACCTGGGTGCGGACCACCTCAGAGTACACAGTGGTGTATACCTGCTGTGTGCGGACGGACGTCTGGGTGACGTATTGTACGTCGTTGTTGTAGACGGTGGAGGGGATGACCTGGGTGGAGTACTGGGTCTGTGTGCGGTAGATGGTGGAGGGCTGACATGGCCCAGGGCGGGGCGGCAGGTACCCTCCTAAGGATGACTGTAGATCAAGTCCATTCCCAAAAATTTGCCGCCGCTGTCGATCCACAGAAGCTGCCAGTGAACAGCCCACCAACAGGGACAGCAAGAGCCCTCTCATCCTGGCGGAGACAGTGTCGTTAGTACACAATTGAAATTATTCCCTAAAATGCACAAATACAGTACACACGGCCATACTCCCACATGCACAATGTGTACTGTATGTGTGAGCGTGGCTGTGTATGTATGTTAAACATATGCTTACAACCGCACTCACACATGCACACAAACAAGCTTATACATGCACACAAATAAACTCATACAGGCACACAAACACACAACTAGAGGCGATAGACGCTCACCTGTCTTGTTGCCTCAGTGGTTTAGTTCCGTGGGTTCAATTGAGAGAAAAATATGTAGTTAGTTTATTTTTTTCACTTACATAAATACAAAAGTAAAGAGATTGATGGAGAGAGGTTTTGCGGTCCATTTTGTTTCCTTAATATTATATAGACTGTGTAATAATATAAGTGAATATGCTTTAAACTGTTTTGTCTCTTATTTGTAAAGTTAACGATTACTATCATCAGGTTTTCATGTTTGGGTATTTGACTATTTGCCAGGGAAGTTGAACGGTGTAGCTGGCCGCTGGTAGTTGTATCCGGTCTTGCCACAAGTGGCGGTGATGGTCTGTGTCACGGTCACCTGCTGGGGTTGGTTGACGGTCTGGTAGACCACTTCCTGTCGAGGTTGAGTCTGAACCACCTGTTTTGTGATGACTCGGTTCTGACCGGGCACTTGGACCACTGAGGTCTGCACTTGTTGCTGGGTTTTGACTACAGGGGCGGGGGTGACATACCGGGTCTGGACCACCGTCTGTACCTGAGTGAAGGGCTGAACCCTGGTCTCGTAACGGGTGGTGTAGATGGTGGTGGGCACCACCTGTGTTCGCACCACCTCCTGAGGGACCACCTGGGTCTGGACCTGTGTCTGGGTGACGACGTTGGTCCTGGTCACCACCTGTTCGCGAGTAACGTAAGTAGTTTGGTAACGCGTGTTGACGGACGTGTAGGGAATGACCTGCTGGCGCTGTACCACACTAGTTCTCACAACATCCTGTCCGCGGACGACACTCGTCTGCACCACCTGTTGTACGTTCGTCGAGGTAACGTAGCGAGTGTTACCTGGCTGCCGACGACTGACGACGGAGGTCTGAACGATGGTCTGGACGCGGGTCTGTACTACGTCACGGCCTGGGACGGACACGACGCGGGTCTGTTGCTGTACCTGGGTCTGGTAGTTAGTGACGGGCTGCCTGACCGTCTGCACCTGTGTGCGAGTCACCTCCACAGGTACTACCTGTGTTTGTACCTGTGTGCGGGTGACGTAGCTGACCTGTGGCACGACGCGAGTTGAGGTAACATAACGAGTCTCCTCACGAGGTGGACTTGGCACAGTGTTTGTCACGACTCTGTCATTGACCACGTTGGTTGTACGCTGGACCACGCTGGTCTGGTACTGGACCTGTGTTTGGACACGAGTCTGGTAGACTGTAGTTGGCACCACCTGTTGTCTGACTTGTGTTGTGGTGATGTACTGTGTGTTGACCTGGTTGACGGTCTGGACGTTGACGGAGGTCTGGACGCGGGTGTCGTACACGACAGAGGTGACAGCTGGACAGACGGGATCTGGTCGAGGAGGCAAGTATCCTGCCTGAGGAGAGGCTGAGGCCAGGGCAGCCACCAGCAGCGTCGCCGTCAAACGCCACATCCTGCAAAGAGAAATTCCACAGGTTAGAACAGCGGTGATTGGAACCCCCGCGTCTCGGCAACTCATTTGGGAATAAAGTCCAATCACGCGCCGCTCCCTCTGTGCAATTTCTCTATGCTTTGTGGGCTGACCCGAGAGGACTTTATCGCCCAGATGAGCCGCGAGCCGCTGACCTGGTCGAAGTTATTTTCAACAAACATAAACTAACAAAATCATCCTATAATGGTGTAAATACTGTGTTGGTGTCCCGGTAAGTATAAATATAGAGTCCCCTCCCTTCCCCTCACCGGCCACTGGTGGGGTCATGGCAGCAGTAATTCAACCTCTGCCTCTTAGCTGTCTGTTGTCAGTTCAAGATATGAGTCAATTGTTCCCCTACCTCCTCCAGTATTCATATTATATTAGGTGAGTTATATCCTAGTAAGATATATATTTATCTTTGCTTATATATCACAAAATAAACTTTCAAGAGAAGAAAATATTCAGAGATGTAATTCTTACTTGAAAATAGGAAAGTACTATATTATTTAGATGCGCGAATTAGGTGAGTAAATTAACACTGCGGCGGTTTTATATTAAATTAAACTGGACTTAGGAGGGAAATAATTAAACATAGAATTTGAAATAAGAGTTTTGGATGAGCGGAGCAAATTACCATATACCATCATTAACTCGTACTCGTTGGGAAGCTATAGACTGGACAGATACACGAGTGATATGGCCTGGGTGGAACTTCCTTCATTCTTATGTTCGTGTGGTGAGAATGATGTTAACCTTCGACCTCACAAAATTCTGGGGACTCAGGACAATGTAGTGTATCATCCTCACTTCCGCGTCTCTTAACACACTCCTCAAACATAATGACAATTAAGTAATTTAAAAGCAGAACATGTCACTGATAAACAAAACTTGAGCAATTAGTGTCTTTCTTATAGTGCCGGACGGAGAGAATCACTGGTAGAGGTCATGCAGTGAGATATGGAGGGGGTCACTATTAGGTCAGGCACGAGGGAGTGAAAGTTATTCCAGGGGACAGGAAGCTACACCATAACTGCACCAGTATCACTTGTCATTTCACTCTGACATTAAGTTAAATCACAGAAAAACCTCACTCGCTGTAACGCAGGAATTCGTCTCACAAACACATTTTAATCCACGATTCGTCAAAAGTTCTCCAAATGGCCCCTCCCTTACACCCTTCTCGTAGGCGTTAAGACAACATGCAGCGCTTTACCCTGAAGGTGACAAGACACCAACCTTGTATTTCAGCTGAGAAGAGCAATGGGTTGAAGTTATCTGTGGCAGGAGTAGAGGAAGTGTGGGAGACGCTCTGGGACAAGGAGTATATATACACCCGCGGCCCCCCGGAGAATGGCTGGTGGGGAAGGACGCGTGCCGGGGGAGGCGGAAGAAGAAGAATAGGAGGAGGCAGAGTAGGAGGAGCGAGCGCTGCACCGTCATGGACTACAGCCCGGGTATGGTATCCATTTCTCACCCGAGCTGAAGGTGTGTATTTACCCTGACAACTCCAAGACGTTAAGAAGGATACGACTCCTACAACCACCTCAGAGGGCTCTTGACGACGTTCATAACTGGATGTTATTGTCGTTAGTTAATGTGGTAGTAATTGTTCTAGTTAGTGAAGAGAGTACTGTTATCGAACACTTGTACTGGAAAGAGAGAAAGAGAGAGAGAGAAAGAGAGAGAGAGAGAGAGAGAGGAGTCATGAGTTGGGCATCTCTCCCTGGCAAGCAAAACGCTCAATAAAATGTTGAAGGATGGCAGTCATGACTGGACTCTTCCCCCAACTGGTTATCTAAAGGCTTTAAAACTCGTGCACATCGTCTTGACGAGGACCCAGAGAAAGTAACACGGGGAGCTTTTACATTGAATATTATATGAGAGTTTTGTACTGTAGTTACTTTTTCTTCAGCAACATTTCATTTTAAAGTATTAAAAAGAAAGTGTCTGCTTTCTCTGTTTATGGGTAAATATGGCGTACTTTCTCCTGTCGAGTCTACTTTCTTCTTCTGCTTGTAGTTAACTGTACTTTCTCCTGTATAAGAAGAAATCTGAAAATACTAAAATCTCTATCATTGTAAATCTAGCACCCACACACACACATGTAACTACCGTCTCCATTCCCAGGTGCTTAACTACGCTACCTGCTGCTTGAGTGGTCGCTTGTTCAGCCAATCAGAAATCGAGGGAGACCAGTAACATCAAGGTCTTCCTCTGCTACTCCGGTAAGTGTGAGTGTTTGAGGGCGTCTCATTGTTGCTGCATTATCGCTTTTTTAGTGATTGAATGGGTAGAGGAGGAGATCTGTTTGGTGTGTGTGTGTGTGTGTGTATGTGTGTGTGTGTGTGTGTGTGTTTGCATATGTGTGTGTTTATGAGCGTGTGTATATTTATGTGCGTGTGTTGTGTATTTATGTGTTTCTATATTTTTCCTTCACTTCCTCACTCCTTCCCTATTTTCCTTTACTCCCTGTTTCTCCTTCCTTCACTCCCTCTCTTTCTCCTTCCTTCTCTCCCTCCATCTCCTTCTTTCATTCCCTTCCTCTCCTTCCCTCTCTCTCCCTTCTCCTTTCTTCACCCCCTGTCTCTCCCTCTCTCTCACCCCTTCCCTCACTCTCTCTCTCTTTCCCTCCCTCCTTTTTTAGTGAAATTTTGTGCCCTAAATGTTTCCCCAAATGTAAAAAAAAAAAAAAATAATTATTGCTGCGTTCCTTATTTTTTCCTTCTAATTTTCTTGTATTTATCCTAATTATCTTTATATTCGTGTTCATTATTTCTTCTTTCTTTTATCTCTTATTTACCTGGGTTCAGTTTTCACCCGGTGCGTTCACTCGTTTTTTTATGCGCGTTCTGTTATTTTGACCAACATTCTATCAACATCCACGTTCACTAATTTTTCACTTCTCTTCTTACGTTCATCACAACAACAACAAAATAAACACGTTCTTTTCAATTATAGGGTTAGGACGTTCTCACGGCGTTCACTGCACGGGAACAATAAGACTGTTGGCGTTCATTTCGTTATTATGTGTCACTTAGTTCAACCCTTTGCTCCCTTAAACCGGCGGTATCTTCCTGAGTTCTACCCAGGGAGATTATATGTTTATGTTCACCCTGTTTGTTTGTTTTGAATGTTTGTTTGTTTGTAGGCCCTCACCGATTTGCCTGACCGTTCTCCCTTACCTGTTCTTCCTGTTCGTTCTCCCTGGCTATTCTCCCTGACCGTTCTCACTTACCGTTCTTCCTGTTCGTTCTCCCTGACCGTTCTCACTTACCGCTCTCCCTGACCGTTCTCACTAACCGTTCTTCCTGTTCGTTCTCCCTGACTGTTCTCCCTCACCGCTCTCCCTGACCGTTCTCCCTAACCGTTCTCCCTGACCGTTTTCCCTGACCGTTCTCCCTAACCGTTCTCACTGACCTTCCTCCCTGACCGTCCTCCCTGACCGTCCTCCCTGACCGTCTTCCTCGATGACATACATCCTGGCGTTAATCTCCCTCCAACATGTGGTGTCGTTCAGTACATTCACCTGCCTCATGAAGCATAATTTTCACTCTTACGTCACACAGGTAAAGCAGTACCCACCTGTTGTCTCTTATGTCACACAGGTAAAGCAGTACACACCTGTTGTCTCTTATGTCACACAGGTAAAGTAGTACACACCTGTTGTCTCTTATGTCAGAGGTAAAGTAGTACACACCTGTTGTCTCTTATGTCACACAGGTAAAGCAGTACACACCTGTTGTCTCTTATGTCACACAGGTAAAGTAGTACACACCTGTTGTCTCTTACGTCACACAGGTAAAGCAGTACACACCTGTTGTCTCTTATGTCACACAGGTAAAGCAGTACACACCTGTTGTCTCTTATGTCACACAGGTAAAGTAGTACACACCTGTTGTCTCTTATGTCAGAGGTAAAGTAGTACACACCTGTTGTCTCTTATGTCACACAGGTAAAGCAGTACACACCTGTTGTCTCTTATGTCACACAGGTAAAGTAGTACACACCTGTTGTCTCTTACGTCACACAGGTAAAGCAGTACACACCTGTTGTCTCTTATGTCACACAGGTAAAGTAGTACACACCTGTTGTCTCTTATGTCACACAGGTAAAGTAGTACACACCTGTTGTCTCTTATGTCAGAGGTAAAGTAGTACACACCTGTTGTCTCTTATGTCACACAGGTAAAGCAGTACACACCTGTTGTCTCTTATGTCACAGGTAAAGTAGTACACACCTGTTGTCTCTTATGTCACACAGGTAAAGCAGTACACACCTGTTGTCTCTTATGTCACACAGGTAAAGTAGTACACACCTGTTGTCTCTTGCTTTAAACTTCCGGAAATATTGTATTGTATTAACTAGAAACATTGTGTTGTATCCTTCAGAAACATTAGCTAACCAGGCAACACCTAAAAATAAATTCGTCTATGGAACACTATGAAAGCCAGTCCATAATCTCTCTCACTCCTCCCAACCATAGTCACAACACACGTCATTCCCTATCATGCCCCTTCCACGTCATTCCCTATCATGCCCCTTCCATCCTGTACACAGTTTATCCAGGGTGTGATAAAGCAACTTGTAGTAGTGGTGGTAGTTGTGGTAATATCACCCTTTAGAGGAGAAAAAAAAAAGGTTCACTTATTTGACTTGAAGATTAAACACCATAAAGCAACTTAGGTGAAGGCTGGGGGGTAAGGCTACAGGCAAGGTTAGGTTAGGTTAGGTTAGGTTAGGTTAGGTTAGGTTAGGTTAGGTTAGGTTAGGGTAGGTTAGGTTAGGTTAGGTTAGGTTAGGTTAGGTTAGGTTAAGTTTAGCACAGGTTATAGGGTGAAGTTAGGTTGGTCTAGGTAGATTAGCATTAAGATGGTTGACCTTCAGGTGAAATAAACAGAAGAGGACACGACCTCTATTCTCGCCTTCATAAGGGAACAAGGCGACCTCAGGTGTGTTTATTACAGGCTCTTCAACAAGTAACTTACACAACCTACAGGATAGAATAACAATACCTGTGTTTACGAGAAATCACAAGTAACTTATTCATCTATTTTTTTGTAATTCCATTCTCGATGTTCGTTATACTGTGTGTGTGTGTGTGTGTGTGTGTGTGTGTGTGTGTGTGTGTGTGTGTGTGTGTGTGTGTGTGTGTGTGTGTGTGTGTGTGTGTGTGTGTGTGTGTGTGTGTGTGTGTTATTTCCTTCTGTTATTGATTCTTCCTGTTCCTTTCTACATTCTTTTCTTGCGTCATTCTCCCGGACCATTTCCTCCCTTTCTTGTGGCTTCCGTTTTCCTCATTCCATCCCACGTACAACTGGAGGTGCAGGTGATATAAATTATATACTATACCTTAAAAATTGCCTGGGATCACTCGGGTTGGGTATATACCCGTACTGTATAACCTTCTTTGTCACAGTTGCCTCCTGACACGGATAACTTACCTTCAGCAATGGTCGTGTCGATAACCTAATCAGAAAAAGATTTTTGATGTGTACACAGTGGGTGTATGCACAGAAAATGGGTGTGTACACAGTTGGTGTATATACAGACAGTAGGTGTGTACATAGTGGGTGTATACGCAGACAGTGGGTGTGGACATAGTGGATGTATCAGACAAACAAAAGATGTATACCAGACAGTGGGTGGTTGTGTACACAAACCAATGGTGGTCACTATGTAAACACTGGGAGAGAGGGCAAGACGAAGGTGGTATAGTAATTCCCAAGGTTTACACTATAGACCTGGGTGACTCCCACAGGTGACCAAGACCTCTGTACCTCCACCTGGCTCTGTTGGCTGATTGGTTACAATGGGGAATTGGATACATGGATGATTGTGGTTATCAGCATATATATATATATATATATATATATATATATATATATATATATATATATATATATATATATATATATATATATATATATATATATATCTTTCGTCTTTATTCAAGACATCTTCAGAGGCAACTGAAGATGTCTTGAATAAAACAACTAAGATGCTCCGTTGTTCCCTATTATTTATCAAGTATTTATCCACATTTTCATTGTGGATCTACATGAAAATATATATATATATATATATATATATATATATATATATATATATATATATATATATATATATATATATATATATATATATAGAATGGAATTGAGTATATGGATAATTGGGTGTATGGATGATTGGATATGGATGCTTGGTTGCATGGGTGATGAATGGTTGGACCTCAGATACAGACATTCACTTGTTTGTGTCAGCTGAAGGTGTTTGCTTACGTCTTCACTCTCAGGTGTAAGGGAGGCTACCTGCTGGGACCTCCTCTGTTGCTGCCGTGTGTTAGTGGGGGAGCTTGTGCCTTAACATTTGAGTAACTAGAACATGTAGACTATTTGTATTGACTTCAATGTGCACATACACATACTTTTGTCCTGACCACCAAAGGGTCGAGACCTATTCGGAGCTGCTTCGGCGGCCGCCTAGTAGCCTGTTGGTATAATAATAATAATAATAATAATAATAATAATAATAATAATAATAATAATAATAAACGGTTTATTGAAAAAGTTTGCAGCCCGAAGGCTGAAAATATACATTGGACATAAATGACTTATTACATACATTGGTGGTTTAACAAAAGCCTTCATTAGAAAGGTGAAGGAACATACAGTGAACATACAGATTAATGTTTACACACGTAGATCATGTGAGCTGAGGTGTTGAACAGCAGACACGTAGTGTAGTAACTCCCTCACAGATGACGTTACGAAGGGCCTGATGATGTAGTAATTCCCTTACAGATGGTGTATGAGGGGCCTGATGTGGTGTGATACTTCCCTCACAGATGGTGTATGAGGGGCCTGATGTGGTGTAGTACTTCCCTCACAGATGGTGTGAGGGGCCTGATGTGGTGTAGTACTTCCCTCACAGATGGTGTATGAGGGGCCTGATGTGGTGTAGTAACTTCCCTCACAGATGGTGTATGAGGGGCCTGATGTGGTGTAGTACTTCCCTCACAGATGGTGTATGAGGGGCCTGATGTGGTGTAGTAATTCCCTCACAGATGCTGTTATGAGGGGCCTGATGTGGTGTAGTAATTCCCTCACAGATGGTGTTATAAGGGGCATCACATGGCGTAGTAATTCCCTCACGGATAGTGTTATGAGGGGCATCATGTGAACGAGTTACTGCAGCACGTGAGGTCCTTCTGTCAACACCTGTGGACGAGTTACTGCAGCACGTGAGGTCCTTTTGTCAACACCTGTGGACCAGTTACTGCAGCACGTGAGGTCCTTCTGTCAACACCTGTGGACCAGTTACTGCAGCACGTGAGGTCCTTTTGTCAACACCACCAGCTGACGAGTTACTGCAGCACGTGAGGTCCTTCTGTAAACACCTGTGAACTAGTTACTGCAGCACGTGGCCTTGGTGACCTCACACAGTAAGGCAAGAGACTAGCCCGGGCCATCAACTGTAAACTATAATAATTTGTTTGTTCAGTTCATGTTCCTTCTCCTTTCAGTAATGAAAGCTTTTGTTAAACGACCCACCCACCCCATGTCTTTATATGTAATAAGTCATTTTTATCTAATGTATATTTTCAGCATTTGGTCTGCTGAAGTTTTTCAATAAACCGTTAATTATTTTTAGTAGTAGTAGGTAATAGGTAGTAGTCAGCTGTCAAGGGGGTTACTACCGCCTGGGAAGTTATTGGAAGCATAATGTATTGTCAGCATGCTCTCCTCGCAAGCGAGCTGACCCGGGTTTGATCCCCGGTCAGGGTGAAACTATGGGCAAGTTTGTTTACGCCATTTGCCTCTGTCTACCCAGCAGTAATTGGGGACCTGGATGTTAATCGATTTGCGGATCGTGTTCTGGGGTAATGGTTAGCCAGTGAGGTTGGCGAGTTGTCCGGTCTTCTCGGACTATTCCTTGACACTGGGTCATGCAACTCGTTAACTTAGGGTGAGGTTGTTGTGTTGGCGACAGCTTCTACACTTTAAACAAAGTCACGCCTCGGTGGCCCTTGGGCCGTCCATCCTCGTACACGAGGGGCATCAATCATATATTTATTATCAATGTAGATGTATGTATTTCTATTTTATATTTTAAGTAAAAATAACAGAATAGTAACATTTGTCGTAGTATTTATTAAATATAATTATAATAAAATGTTTGGTTGTATCCTCATTCGCTTAATATAAGACAAATAGTATTAGCAGCTTCTCTTAAGTCTGTTGTCTTGCTGTTGGTCAGTGATGAAGTGATACAGTACAGGTTTTGTTTCACTGTAGATGGCACGTCCCGAGTTAGCGCCCGTAGGCGTTGAAAGTTTTGGCAGGTTCCTTGTAGTTGTAGCCGGTGTTGGCAGTCTGCCGGTAGGTGCTGGTGGCCGTCACGGTGTTGTACTGCTGGTTGAACACTGTGGAGGACGTAGTTGGTCCTGTAGACCACGCTGGTCTGGCACTCAGTGGTCTGACCCGGTAGCTGCGGACGTAGGTGCTGTACACTGTGGTGTACCTGGTCCTTGCGGGCAGGTTGACCACAGCCGGTACCACCTGTTGGCTGTAGATGGTTGTGGGGCACCACCTGTAAGCGACACCCCGAGTGCTCACCACCTGCTGGGGGACGGCAGGACGGTCCTGGTGACGTACCGGCACCTGCTGTGTGCGGTAGACGGTGGTCACCTGCTGCTCAGCCTGGGTGCGCGTCATTACGTACTGTGTCTGGTGTTGGTGACCACCACCGAGAAGATGGTAGTGACGGAACCATTGCGGAGGTGATGACCTGGGTCTTGGCTCATTGTGTGACGGTTCCGGTGATGTGACGTTGGTCCTCACAACATTTTGTTTTTACCACGTCCTGGCCAGGTACTACCACGGTGGAGCAATGGTGCTGTACTGAGTACTGGTCCACGTACGGGTCTGTCCAGGTAGCTGTTGGGTCCTGGTGACAAACTGTGTCTGGTAGACGGTGCTCACCACCTGCCGAGGAACCACCTGTGTAGAAACAACATTCCTGACAACAGTTGCTGGGACCTGCAGGATGCTGGTGAGCATCTGGTCTGGTACGACCTGTGTCGTCACAGGCTTATTGTACGTGACGTAGTTGACTTGTAGCAGAGTGACGACCTGTGTGTGACGTTCTGGTTGGGTGCGGGTCACAGGTCACTGGCAATCTGGTACTGACGGAGGCACCACTCCGTGCGGACCACCTCAGAGTACACATAAGTGGTGTATACCCGCTGTGTGCGGACGGACGTCTGGGTGACGTATTGCACGTCGTTGTTGTTGGTAGACGGTGGAGGGATGAGACCTGGGTGGAGTACTGGGTCTGTAAGGTAGATGTGAGGCCGACAGTAGTCGCGTTGTGGTAAAGGTACCCGTTCTGAGACGATTGAGATTCAGTCTATTTTCCCACACCTGCCGCCGCCGCTGTCGATCTAGCGAGACCCTATATGCGCCCACTCAGCAGAGTCAATAGCACCACCTTCTATTTTGCTGTGAAAAGTTAGATGATAAGGGACATTATAAACAGGAACTTTTATAAAGACTCTTCAATAACATGATTATTGTAACAACAACCGAAGTTGAGACTTACCAAGAGTAGCGTCTAGGGCGGTGATACAGGTTTATCAGAAAAAGATCATGTTATTTTAAGTAAGTTATATTTAACATATAAATACAAATCTGTACAAAGTACCGGCAAGATGGTTCACAAGAGGCACAAGATGTGGCCGCCTGCCTCACTACCACAAATAATAACGTCAACTTTCGTTATGTTAAGATTATTAAGTTTTTGTCGTCGTTTAGGAAACATGATAATCTAGACCTCAAATAACACCCTACTTCTTATCCTCTGATATTAAAAGGTCTCATTGGCTGCTGGTAGTTGTATCCGGTCTTGCCACAGGTGGCGGTGATGGTCTGTGTGACGGTCACCTGTCGTGGTTGGTTGACGGTCTGGTAGACCACCTGCTGTTGTTGTTGAGTTCGAACAACTTATGTTTTGTGATAACCGGTTCTGACTGGCACTTGGACCACTGGAGGGTCTGCACTTGTTGCTGGGTTTTGACTATGTGGGCGGGGGGTGACATACTGGTCTGACCACCGTCTGGTACCTGGAGTGAAGGGCTGAACCCCTGGTCTCGTAACGGTGGTGTAGATGGTGGTGGGCACTACCTGTGTTCGCACCACCTCCTGAGGGACCACCTGGGTTCACCCAGTTCGCGACGATGCTTGGTCCTGGTCACCACCTGTTCGCGAGAGCAACGTAAGTAGTCGGTAACGCGTGTTGACGAAGTAGGGAAATGATTGCTGGCGCTGTACGTAGGGAGGCAGAAACATTTTGCCTCGGACATAGCTGGTCTGACCTGTTGCCGACTGCGTCGAGGTAACGGTGGAAGCGAGTGTGTTACCTGTCCCTGACGGGCGGACGACGGAGGCAGCGTCTGAACGACGGTCTGGACGCGGGTCTGTACCACGTCACGGCTCTGGGACGACACGCCGACGCAACGTTGCTGCGCCCGGCCCGAGGTTATGACGGTCTGCTCGGACCGCACCTGTAAGCCACCTTACAGGTACTACCTGTGTTTGTACCTGTGTGCGGGTGACGTGAAGGACCGGTGGCACGACGCGAGTTGAGGTAAACATAACGAGTCTCCCCACGAGGTGGATTTGGCACAGTGTTTGGTTACGACTTGTCATTGACCACGTTGGTTGTACGCTGACCACGCTGGTCTGGTACTGACCTGTAAGCTTGGACACGAGTCCGGTAGACCGTGCTGGCACCACCTGTTGTCTGACTTGTGTTGTGGATGTACTGTGTGTTGACTCAAGGACGGTCTGACGTTGACGGAGGTCTGACGCGGTGCCGTACACGACAGAGGTGACAGCTGACAGACGGGATTTGGTCGAGGCAAGTAACCTCCTGAGGAGAGAGGCTGAGGCCAGGCAGCCACCAGCAGCGTCGTTAGTCAAACGCCACATCCTGCAAAGAAATTCCATTAAAGAACAGTGTGATTGAACCCCTTGCGCTCGGCAACTTTACATTTGGGAATAAAGTCCAATCACGCCGCCCCCAGTAACGTTCTATGCTTTGTAATGACCCGGAGAGGACTTTATCGCCCAGATGAGCCGCGAGGCGCTGACCCGTCACCGAATTATTATACACACACAAACACACACACACACACACACACACACACACACACTCACACACAGCGTTGGTGATGGTACGACACAGTGAAACAATTCTTTGTCTCTCCACTTTTAATGAGCACCACAGCTCTGAACTTATAAACTTAACCCGTGGAGGTGGAGGTGGACATCCAACTTGGTATTTTCCAACGCCGTTTTCATTAAGTTCCAACTTGGACTTTACCATCAGAGTGCTGAAGCTTATGACTGAATATATATATTATCGTCTCAAATCCTAATAAATACCCCAAGTATTCATTTTGCTGAATAAGAATTTTTCACAGGATAAGGTCCGTATTAGGCGAGAATACCGAACTAGGAGTGAAGTCAGTACTCGGCGAGAGTACCGTACTGGGCGGGAGGTCCGTACTGGGCGGGAGGTCCGTACCGGGAGTGAGATAGACTGTTGGCACCTACCTTGTGTACAGTAGGTCGGAGGGAAGATAGGTGAGTGGTCGCTGTGGGGAGTGACGCTGGTCTGACGATTTACCGTTCACCATTAAGTATTTATACTGACGCGGACGCGGCGGGAGAAGGGGCGTGGAGAAGGACGTTTGTGGGAGGGACGGAGCGGGGGGAGAGAGGACGGAGGAGGGAAGGGAGAGTGAGGGGAGGGGCGAAAGAGAGAGACCCTGTCAACAACTACGGCTCTTGTCGGTGGTCCTTCGCTCTGCTGGCTGGGTTTTGATCCTCTTTTATAAAGGTCATCTCTGGCTTCCCGATTGCACTGAGTCAGTCCTCACCTCGGCGCTTCAACTCTGTTTCCCCAATTAACTGGTTTGAAGTCATCGCCAGACGCCCAAAATCGCCAGGCATCCACTGTTGTTAAACGACCACCAGCGTCAGGTGATTACCATCGCAAGGTGTCCACCCTCGTTAGGCGTCCACCCTCGTTAGGCGTCCATCATCGCCAGGCGTCCACCATCGCCAGGCGTTCACCGTGGCCTGGCGGTCTCATCCTTGGTGGCCTCTATTCAGCAAGACGATGTCTATTAAGAGTTTTGGGTGATGAATGGGAGACTCACCTGGCTAAGATGTCTTTAATGGTGAGGTCATACCTGGATTAACTCTTTACGGACGATGAGTTAAGCCATGATCCTTTGAGGAGGATGCCTTAAAACTTAAGCCCTCGTCCTCAGAGGGTTATAACTTAAACCCTCGTCCTCAGAGAGTTATAACTTAAACCCTCGTCCTCAGAGAGTTATAACTTAAACCCTCGTCCTCAGAGAATTATAACTTAAACCCTCGTCCTCAGAGAGTTATAACTTAAACCCTCGTCCTCAGAGAGTTATAACTTAAACCCTCGTCCTCAGAGAGTTATAACTTAAACCCGTCCTCAGAGAGTTATAACTTAAACCCTCGTCCTCGAAATTATAACTTAAACCCTCGTCCTCAGGAGTTATAACTTAACCCTCGCCCTCAGAGTTATAACTTAAACCCTCGTCCTCAGAGAGTTATAACTTAAACCCTCGTCCTCAGAGAGTTATAACTTAAACCCTCGTCCTCAGAGGTTATAACAAACCTCGCCCTCAGAGAGTTATAATTTAACCCTCGTCCCCGAGAGTTATAACTTAAACCTCGTCCTCAGAGAGTTATAACTTAAACCTCGTCCTCAGAGTTATAACTAAACCCTCGTCCTCAGAGAGTTATAACAAACCCTCGCCCTCAGAGAGTTATAACTTAAACCCTCGCCCTCAGAGAGTTATAACTTAAACCTCGTCCTCAGAGTTATAACTTAAACCCTCGTCCTCGAAGTTATAACTTAAACCCTCGTCCTCAGAGAGTTATAACTTAAACCCTCGTCCTCAGAGGTTATAACAAACCCTCGTCCTCAGAGAGTTATAACAAACCCTCGTCCTCAGAGAGTTATAACTTAACCCCTCGTCCTCAGAGAGTTATAACTTAAACCCTCGTCCTCAGAGAGTTATAACTAACCTCGTCCTCAGAGTTATAACTTAAACCCTCGTCCTTAGAGAGCTATAACTTAAACCCTCGACCTCAAAGGAATTATTAAACTTAAAATCGTCGACCTTTTAATATCCTTCAGTATATCACCTTACCTACATACGAGTAATTCGATACACTGAGCTGAAAATATCATGATTATGTCACTCACTATTGTGGCTTAATTCAGTGTTGTGTAATCAATAATTCCATCTACAGTATTACCGTAATTAAAGAGTATCTAAATTAATTATCTCTTTCATAACCCTGAATTAACCTGCCTGGAAATTGTGATGGTGAATTTGGTGAAAGTATGAAGTCACGTGTGTGTATATGTGTGTGTGTGTGTAGAAGCTCACATGTAATTATATATGTGCGTGGTTGTTTGTATGTACGTGCGTGAATGCAAATATACTTACATAATCCTTTGTACGGGTTTGGGTGTACTGTGTGTTATTATTTAAGTGTGTACAAGTGTTCATCCGTGCACTTATTACATCCACACTTACAATACCTATAAGTGGTTCACCATCTTAAAGTGTCTTATTGCTTCGAGAATTAAGTGTGTCCGCGTCAATCTCTCTTTGCTCTTTCTGCTCTCAATCTATCTGTACATTATCTGTTTTCTTGTTTATCGCTTTATTTAGGCCTCTCTCACCTCTTGACCCTGGTATCACCTGTACTCTACACTACAGGTAACTTGACCCTCAGTTCCCACGCTTTACGGCCTAATGAAACTCACACGTACTCACCTGGTTTAAGACTCGCGTTATAACCAAACCGCATTGATTGCGATATTGTAATTCTCGTGCTATAGCGAATTTAGATAATTAATATACCATCTTTAAATCCCTCGCTATAACGAACCATAAATTATATACCGTACCTGATGCCACTCGCTATAACAAATCTCAATAATTGTAATACCGTATATCAAGGTTCACACTATAACGAACCATATTATGATGCATCATTCTCTTAAGCCTCTGATTTAGCGACCCAACAACTAGACTGCTAACGAGCCTGACCTAACACATGACTGGTTGAACTACACATCGACCTAACCTAACCTAACCTAACCTAACCTAACCTAACCTAACCTAACCTAACAAGACACTGCAACACAACCCTCATCTATCTTTAACCGCATGACGTCACTGATCCTTCAACCAATCAGAACCTGGCTGACGTTCTCCCCCAAGCCAGGTCTGATTTTCCCCCATTAGTTAGGAGAATGACTTAGGAGTTTATGATGGATGTATGTTAGGTAGGAGAATGATTTAGGAATGTATGGAAGATGGTTATAGGAATGTGATAGCCCAACATGAAGGTTAACATACACGTGATGGTGATAACAATATTATAGGAAGTTTTTTTTAAAGCTAATTAGCAATGTCTTGAAGGTGAGTTGGAGACACACCTGGCCATGAGGAGGAGTGTTGTTATTATTATTATTATTATTATTATTATTATTATTATTATTATTATTATTATTATTATTATTATTATTATTATTATTATTATTATTATTATTATTATTATTGTTATTATTATTATTATTATTATTATTATTATTATTATTATTATTATTATTATTATTATTATTATTATTATTATTATCATTATTATTATTGCTATTATTATTATCATCGTCATCATCATATCATCATCATCATCATCATCATCATCATCATCTACATTATATTATTTTCTTTTCTTGTGTTGTTATCAAATCTTCAGTTAGGTCTTTTCACCAGTTCACTCTTCCTTTCACTTATTATCCTTCTATAGACAGGCCGAGCGATAGAGAAAGTGAACGACCTATTAGAACTGCTACAGATTAAATTAATGTCAAGGTAAACTGCCCTGGTCGAGTGAGCATGATGAGACCTGGCGAGAAACATGACTCTTCACCTTCTCTGTTTTATGTATCGTAAAAGTGATGATATGGTGATAGGAAAGTGATGACATGAATATGGAAGTAGTGACTCGGCCTGAAAGTGATGAGACACAATGTAACATGAAAATGAGATCAGTCATAAGCAGGACTCTACGAACATGACTGAAGTACTGCCTATAATGCTCTCAGGTTAATTATGGACAGGTAAATTATAGACAGGTGGATAATTGACAGGTTAATTGAGGCAAGTGAAATTATAGACAGGTGAATTAATAGATAGGTAAATTATAGACAGGTCGATAATTGACAGGTTAATTAAGGCAGGTGAAATAATAGTCAGAACCAGAAAGACAGGTTAATTAATGCCAGATATGACTTGATTATAGGTAGGTTTATTATAATGACGTGAATAAGAGACAGGTGATATGTAGAAAGGTAAATTATAGAGATAATTAATAAACAAATTCGTTGAAGCCAGATTTAGTATAGCCAAGAGGCTTATGAAATCACACACACACACACACACACACACACACACACACACACACACACACACACACACACACACACATATACAGTACACAGACACGCTAACATTCAATCGTACTGGGAACCAATTTTCGCTCTAGTACACAGGTGGACATCGGTCTCGCCAGGTAACCGTGGGATAGTCGGGGCTACAGTACCTATGAAATTTGTACATGACGGTGACGAGGGAAGTTAGTGGACGTCAGTTACCTCATAAGACTTAGCTAAGATCCGGTACTGGTAGCTGAGGTTTTACTCCAGTAGTGTGTGGGTGAAGTCTTACTCCAGTAGTGTGTATAAGACCTGATTGCCATGGTGTTTAAAGACCCTGGCAACGTTGAAGGTAATGTTAAAGACCTTAATTTAAAGACCTAATTTACCCCAAGCTTGATCTATCTTATCCCAATCTAACCTAACTCAACTTAACCAAATTCGATCTAACCTAATTCAACCTAACTTAATCTAAACCACGTTATCTTGGTCATATACATACAGTATATAATTCTCTTGTTAGTCGTGAATCATGAATCTCCATAAACGTCATATGTACTTCCTTCAGTGAATACATATTACCTATTCGCTTTCTCATATGCATATGTTTAGACACAAGTACTAGAAGTAATGTCAACTTGTGTTAGTTAATAGCGTGTTTAGCTTAACTTAATGTGAGTTAACCTTTCTTTATGTGTGTGAAATGTTTAAGACAACTTATTTATTATTACGTATTTCTCTTTAATATTGTTCATATAGTTTGGTAAATATTTAAGCTTGAAATAATAATTGAAAAAAAATCGATGTAAATTTGAAACATGAAGGCTGTCAACTGTTCCAGGTTCCTCTGTGTTTACTAAAGTGTGGCTCTTCATTCATGGCTGCCAGCTGTACCAATAGTTATGTTTGTTTACCTTACACACTCGTCTTCACTCAAGGAATTTTAGATAATTTATTTAGCCATCTGTACACACTAGATTAACCTTGATAATAAGATTAGTCACCTTTTAGTATTCTTAAAGGTATATTGTTCTTATTATATACGTATATTCTCAGGTATATCAACATGAATACCTTAATATGTTAGACTATACCGGATAATAACTGTGATATCCTATAATAACTATATATTGTCGTATAAACTCTGTGGTGACATTAATTTTTCTGGGTAAATATACAGTATACACCTCATACATACATCCGTAGATAACATGTATATGCGTTTATGTATCGCATTAGTCAACACTGTGATATACCGATTTTCCTGAACTCAAATGTATACCTCAATTATGTATCTTATATATATATATGTATATAGGGAATACTCCTCCCCGACACATATGATCGAGCAATAACGGGCTGGGGGGGCTGGGGGAGGGCTGGGAGGCTGGGGGAGGGGCTGGGGGAGGGCTGGGGGAGGGGCTGGGGAGGGCTGGGGGAGGGGATAAAACTAATAGATGATAAAAAGACTATGTTAATGTACACCACAAAGATGCCGGAAAACCTTCTTTTTGAAGTGAGACATTGTCAGAGGATGGAGCACAGAAGAAGGCAGAGCATTCCATTGTCTGGCTGTGTGAGGAATGAAGGAACTACCATAACGGGTTATTCTAGTTTTAAAAAACTAGTGTGACCGACTTCCACAGAAATGGCGGGCACCGCGGGCAAGACGAGTAAGCGAGCCCACTGCCTCGTCGGCGGTACACAGAATGCCAAAGCCACCGAACATTGCCCTTTTAAAGTACCTGTAAAAGAGAGAGAGAGTGAAGCAACATTGTGGAGAAGAGAAAGGGAAGAAAGATTAGTGACGAAATGCCTTTGATTCCACCCTATCTAACAGTTGGACAGAAGAAGAGCCACCCAGATATGAGAGCAGTACTCCAAGTTAGGGCAAATGAATCCCTTATATATTTGAAGCAACTGCTCATGAGTGAAGTAGCTCACATCTGTACAGCATTCCCAGCTTTCGGAGGGCAGCTTTAGCAATGTTGAGGATGCATCATGTGCACGTTTAATTATCATGTTAACTAGATATTATCTATGGTATCTCTCATGACCCAATCATTTTTGTATATTTCTGTCGTATATACATCTTGTAACTACCAATTCTTTTTATAACAATAATGTATATATATATATACTGTATATACCACAGATACGCCTGTTTACACGTAGATAATGCTGGTACTGTGTATATACCTAGCGATAAATACCAAGTAATTATCCGTGAGATTTAATATATTCTTTGGTTATACCTGACCTAATCTCTCGTAAATCAGAAAACGGAGAGACCTTGAGTGAAAGTAAAAGTTTGAAGTTTTTCTTATCAGTAAATTCAGTAAACAAACATAAATATTGTTTTTGTTAACCAAAGTGTCAATTAAAATTCAAGGTATCTTAATAAGTTCCATTTATAAGTTGTTTTTTCGACTGGGTTCTTTGTCGTCATAGGCTAAGACGGTCCAATTTAAACACAGGTGCCTGAGGGGGTGCTGAACGTCACAGTAAACTCTAAGGGAACACAACACCACGCCTCGTCCTGCTGGTCTAGTTGTCTGAGAAAGATCAGATGGGTTCCATGTACTAATTTGGCCCCCGTTTCTTAACCCCTTCACAGCGGGAGGTTACCCTAAGCTGAATAAAATCGCAAGTGCGTGAAATGCGGCGAAAGGGTTATTGGGTCTTCGTGTCCTAATGAGTCCCCGTGTCCTAATGCCCCCACCCCCGTATCCTAGTGGGTGGTCCTAATGGCCTCCGTGTCCTAATGGGCCTTAAATCATCTACTTTTCCTTTCAACTTGAAGTGAACCGAGATAGAAGACGTCTCAAGTCCAGGTGACTATCTCCAAGGTGCTCTGAGTAATTAACACACCTTACCATTGTTTACCTTCCTCGTCTGCCCAGTTCATGTCCTCTGTCACTGCTCTTTCTGTTGCCTCTTGGTTTGTTTACTATCAGATCTGTTGACAGTTGAAGTAATTGATATGTTCTTTTTTTTTCAGTATTCTAGTACGATGATTTAACATTTGATCCCTTGAGTACGATGATTTATCCCCTTGAGTACGACTATTTATCCTCTTGAGTACAATAAATTAACACCTTAAGTACGATAATTTTACCCTTTAGGAACTACGATTTGTCCCCCCCCCTTATTAAATACGAGGTTTAACCACTTGAGTATAATGACGAGGCAGACAGAGATTTAAGTCATTGTACTGGAGGGATCGTACCTGTCATCACCTGCTTATTAATTTCAGACAGTGACCCGAGAGTGAGGTGCTGTGGGTCACTAAGAATGTATGTAAACTGGGGCGGCATGAAAGTGTGTGTGTGTGTGTTTTTATACGACTTGCCCCATCCTAGACGAGAGAGAAAGAAAACGCATTTGACAAAAAAACTGCAACCTTACTCAGTGGATTACGTAACCAAATTATACAGGTCTACATATAAGGTGATTATCAGGTAAACATCCTGCCTGCAATGCCCTAGAGGTGAGGGCTTACTTCCTGGAGATTACGTTGCCCTCCCACTGTATTCGCAACCAAGCGTAACCCCAGTGAGTGGAAAGTGAAAGTGATGGAAGAAACATCTCAGAAAACGGAGGTGTTTCAGATTTTGGAGGGGGAACTCCTTAGATTTGGTTGACGTGTTGTGAGGGTTGGAATTGAATCAATGGGGGATTTTCTTCTGATTGGGTAGAGGTATTAATGGGTTGTAGTCCTAATGGGCCCCAGTAATAACGGGTTTATGGTTTAATGGACCCCAGAAATAATAGATTTGTTTTGCAATGGGACGTTTTGATCCATTCTTTCATATTTTTCTCATCTACATCTTTTCACGTTATTTATTTTCCATCTTCACTATATATTTCCTTCCATAATTATCAGTCACTCTTCTTCCTTTCTTACTATATACATCTGAGTAATTTATATGAAAAATATTAAACAGTTTATATAAAATAACTATAGTGTTAATATTTTTTTCCAAATCTGATAATTTATATAATCGTTAATATACACACAAAATTTATATAGTATGACCTATGATAATTTATTTAAAACGTACAATGTAGATCTTATATTCACGCGATTTATATATAACGTTATTGACAGTTTATATAAAGAAAAGTTTTAATTTAATATACATAAGATTCAGAGGCGATAATGTGTCATATAAACACACACAATTTATTCATATATACATGTAGTGAGTTTGATGACCGGTTATGCTAATAGAGGGAAGAAATATGATTAATATAGAGTTATACTAGATTATTGATTATGATTATAGTGATGTATATTATAATTATATACATTAGTGATTGTGATTATAGAGATGATCGGTAATATTTATTTATTTTAGTTTTTATCTGGATATTTTGGTTTGTGGAGAGACAGGGGGGGGGGGCATTATCTCACTCTTAGTAACGGGTAATCTCTCATCACAGACTCCGGGGTTAACTCGCTCTGTGGTGGCAAAAAACATGTCGATAATACTACTACACGGTATTATATTATGTGTGAGATCTTGCAGTAGTTGGTACCTTAGTGTTGGTACCTTAGTGTTGGTACCTTAGTGTTGGTACCTTAGTGTTGGTACCTTAGTGTTGGTACCTTAGTGTTGGTACCTTAGTGTTGGTACCTTAGTGTTGGTACCTTAGTGTTGGTACCTTAGTGTTGGTACCTTAGTATTGGTACCTACTGTTGCCAGCAGACTTGTATAAAGAGCCAGTACTGTTCTGTAACTCTCAAAACTCACTAACGATCACATAAAGGAAGTTGTGGAAGCAGCTTTTACTAAATTTTGACCAGATTTCACCAAATTACAGAGGCCATTCTGTCTCGAGTTTCATATGAGTCTTAGCAACAATTTCCTTTTGTATTGTTGAATATGAAACAATTTTATGTTGCATTAATTATTGCCACCCACTTGTTGTGTACACCAATACTTGTCTCAATATATGGCATACTTCTATAGTTCTTAATGGACAATTTTATGTTTTATTTTTCTGAATTTAATATATATTACCGTACATAATTACACTGTGTGGTGGCTGCGGTACGTGTTTGTAATGTGGTTAATTACTATAGAAAGTTCGCTCATCCCTGTGTTTAAACCATCGTCCTCAAAGAGTTATGATTTAAACCCTCGTCTTCAAAAGAACATAATGCTCGCTCTTTCAGGGTATATCGCTAGAGGAAGCCATCATAACTAATTGTAAATACCGATTAAATTAAATAGAATAATAATTTCTTTAAACAAATGGTGATGTGAGTCTGTTCAGGTGCGTTGTAAAACAGTCAAACAAATTATCGATCTTTTTAACATTGTTGTAAATGGCGAAACAATTGTAAATGCAAGACGCGTTATAAAATGATAAACGTAAGTCAGATGACGGACTGAAATTGTTAATGAGATGATTGTAAGTCGTTATAAGTGAGAAGAGATGACACACTGCAGGCGGTGAGTGTTAACTACTGAAGACCCTCGCTGTGAAACTATCAACAATTTCACAAGAGGCGCTGAGGTGAATCAACATACAAGTGTCATATATCACTTTATGTTTAAGGTTTAGTGTTTCCTAGATGATTGAACGTTATGCACAGGTGATGACAAACGTTCTGGTGTGGAACATTATTCTTCAGATACTTTAAAGTGTGGGATTTTAACATATATATATATACTCTGATTTTTCTTTCGCTTTTTATATTTATTTATTTATTTTCGGGTTATTGTGGTATATACAGCAGATGGCGTAGATGACCCGCCAGTGGCTGTTAGATATCGCCACTGTTGAGGGAATTTTGGTCACAACTGTACATGCTAAAGACACCCACGTCTCTCATTTGGGTTTTATCAAAGTAATAATTGTTTTGTAAGATGAAGGAAAGTACTGTTGCTACCCCTGTAACTATTTACTACCAAAGAAAACAATACGAAAGACCAGGTAAGGAAAACACTGCGACTTGCCTACAGGTGTTGTCCTGAAAACTTATGAGTATTTCGTTACTAAAATCTACATATAATTATATAAGCTGACAGACACATAGTGACGCTGTGTTTTTACCGCAGAGGTGAGACTTCTTCAGGACGCATCAGGTCATAAATAATTTTATCATCATTATTATTTTTTTTAAGCGAGGCCATACTCACTGGGTCATGGAGAGTCTCTTTGTAGCTTCAATTTACCTGTTTTTATTTTGTTTATTAATCATTACATTAAGTAAAGATATATTGTCAATATTTCTCTGTTGTTTTCATTGACCCAATGTAAGAGGCGCTACGTACTGAAGGTCACACTGTATCAAGTGCTTCTGCTGGAGTAATCTGCCTCGGCTTAGTCTTTTAGTGCAGCACTTGAGGAAAAACCATTCATGATGATGTTGATGATGGTGATGATGGTGATGATGGTGATGATGGTGATGATACAGAGTTGTGTTGTGTTGGGGAGGTACAGTGTGACCATATCGAGCTGAGTCTCTCCTGGTCGAGCTGCTGGTGACGCCCGCTCTACCTCATCGCTGTCCCCATTCATTATACAGAAATCTGAAATTTTTTGCAACAGTTATGACACAGATAATTTTTTAAAGATGGCCTGTTGAGCGGAGAGTAGTAGAGAAATATATCATTGTCAAAAGAACTTCTTGTGCTTAGATGCTTGAAGATCAGTTCCCATACATCAGTTTCCTCCATGACAGTGAACAAGGCCAGGGTGCGGGGGGAGGTGGGGGAGGTGGGGACTTTAACAGGTCTATATATGATCATGTGAATAGCAATGTTTGAGCAATATTTTTATTCTTCGTGTATAATTTTTCAACATTCAGTTAAAGGAGTAGTTAGATCACATCCTCTCTTACATAGTCATCACCCGAGAGGTTAATATTAGTCTCCGGGATGACGACAGCTACTCATATATGGTCTCTTTCGCTCCTCTACTTGACAGGGTTCCAACATACCGGAGGTGTATTGTATGTGACTTGCTATATTTTTTCATGCCTGTGTTCAGTTGCAGTGTTACAATTTTTTAGATGACTGGCCCTTAGTGGTGATTTGTTGAGGCACAGTGAGAGGGCATTATTCACCTCACTTCTGCCGGCGGAAAGTATTGACTGGGGGTTGTTTTACCAGTAAATGAAGGCAGCTTGTTTACCTTAGAGAAGTACGTCGATTTCTTAGCTGATGTGGCCGAGGGTGTCGATGTAGGTTTTTGTGATGACACCTCTCAGGATACCCCACTCGGCACTCGGAATCAGGTTATTTGTTGTCGGGTTATTTTATCAGCCCATCGTCTAGCTGTTCTCTGAAAGCATGTGTTACTGCTGGATCCTTCAGTCGATTGGTTTTGAAACCGCTTCTGGAGGCTTGTTGCTTTCGCTTTTTTTGACACAACGTAAAGGGAGAGTTTGGCTGTGACGAGCCGATGATCAGTGTCACAGTGGTCTGAGCCACGCATGGCTCGAGTAATGAGGACAGTCAGCGATCTCTTTCTCTGGCAGTAATGTAGTCAATGTGATGCCAATCTTTGGATTGTGGGTGTTGCCAAGATCCCTTGAACTTGTCGGCCTGCCTAAACAAGGTGTTGGTGATAGTGAGGTTGTGTGCAGCACACTTGCTGAGGAGGAGTAGGCAGTTGGGATTACACTTGCATAGTCAATTCTCCCAATGGTTCCCTGTCATATGTCAGCATCTCTGCCAATTATGGCATTGAAGTCACCTAGGAGCACAACCTTATTTTCTCTGGGGATAGAAGTTAGCACGCTCTTAAGGTCGGCATAAGAGGCCTCCTTGATGTCATCCTCTGCATCCAGTGTTGGGGAGTATGCATTGATGAAGAAGGCATGACGTGAGTGATTCAGTGGGCCTCTGAGCATCATGAGACGCTCGTTGATCTCAACAGGCCTGTGTAGGATGGATTGGTGACTGGCAAAACCAACTCCGTAAATGCAATTTCTCTCCACAGCACAGCTTACCCTTCCAGAAGAAGGTATAGCTGCCCCCCTCCTTCTTGTGAGTCGACCTTCGTCTGGGAGCCGGGACTCACTAATGGCTGGTTTGTCGATGTTATACCTAGACAGTTCTTTTGCCACGCTCATTTGTGCCAGTATCCAGAAGGGTCCTGACATTCCATCCATAAGAGGTTTCATAGTTTGTTTTTGCCTCGTTCTCTTGTGATGTTTTTGACTGTATAAGGATCACGTTACTTGGTGCGGTTGCCCAGTCAGGTTGACTCTTTAGGCAGGCTATGTTTAAACACCTTTTCTAGTTCCCTCCCCATGTGGGGTCAGCAGAGCGGCTCCTCGAAAGGGCTGCTCAGTCTCACAGACAGGACCGGATTGCACTGCTGCCTAAATCCCAGTGTATAAACGACCATCTTATCTATGCCGCCCATGTGCAGAGTTGTGACTAGAGACTCCCAGCAGTCATCTCTGCCTGTCCCCGTCTGTCGCCAGAGGACTTTTGGGAGTATAAGGGTTCTGATGATGATGAAATGTATCATGAGCTGGATGATGACTGTGCGTGAGTTTATCTACGCGGTGAGGATGTAGCGCAGGCTGCAACCACGCATCTTAGCTCTCCGTTCCTGATTCAGGTCGTAGATAGCTGCAACAACGAGGAAAGGGAGAGTTGCAATGGACTGCCGATAGCTCAGTTTATTGGGTTTCGTCTTACTAGCCTGTACAGTGTCCATCTTGTACTGTCTTCATATGGTGTTGTAATCGTTGGGTTCCCATGTTGGTTATCTCTTCCGCTTATTCCGTCATTCGCGTTTTAATGGATCTTTATATTTATGTGTTACCCAGAGCAGTTGACTGCAGGGGTAAATCCATTATCTTCCCACAGACGATTTTCTGTCTAGGGTTTCTCCAATGGCCCTTCACTGAAAGATTGTGATCACACAGCGATGGTAGGCACCCACCCACCCACCCACCCACCTACCCACCTGCCTGCCCCAACCTGCCTGCCCACTCATAGTGTATCACACACACACACACACACACACACACACACACACAGGAGACACCACCATTGAAGGTACTACCACAGGAGGCACTACCACAATACCACATCCTCTCTCTTCTCTCTGACCTAAAATAGGAAATAAATATAAAAGCACCAAAAACTCAATATTGAAAAATAAAATAAAATTAAATACATAAGTAAGTACATGAAGTTCCTTGCGAGAAAAAAAAATACATTGGACATGAAAACATTGATTTATTAATTGTTAACCTTTAGTCCATTTAACTACGAAGAGCAAGAACCGCTAAGATCCTGGCGGTGAATAAATAAACAATAACAAACACCAGCAAGAACATCACATATATACCAGTAATGGGGTGGAGGAGGTCAAGGGTGCTTAGGGCAGGTTGTGTACAGTATAGTGTATACAGTATAGGACATGTATACAGTGAGGGCATGTATACAGTGTGAGGCATATCAGTGTGAGGCATGTATACAGTGTGAGACATGTATACAGTGTGAGGCATGTATACAGTGTGAACATATATACAGTGTGAGGCATGTATACAGTGTGAGACATGTATACAGTGTGAGGCATGTATACAGTGTAGAGGCATGTATACAGTGTGAGACATGTATACAGTGTGAGGCATGTATACAGTATGAGACATGTATACAGTGTGAGACAGTATACAGTGTGAGGCATGTATACAGTGTGAGGCATGTATACAGTGTGAAGACATGTATACAGTGAGGCATGTATACAGTGTGAGACATGTATACAGTATGAGACATGTATAGTGTGAAATGTATAATATAAGTGTCAGTGTGAGGTGTATACATAGAGGAAGACTGAGAAACATGGAGAGAGAGAGAGAAGAGAGAGAGAGAGAGAGAGAGAGCATTTTACATCATCATCATTTGTGTGGGAAGGAAGGTGAAGTGTGGTGTATCATTGGTGATGGTCTTGGTGACGTGACCACAATGTAACCCTCTCGTGGCTGTTACTATATTTATCTCTCTCCTCCTCCTCTCTTTCTACTTGTTTTTACTCTCTCTCTCTCTCTTTACTTTCCTCATATATATATTTTTTTTATTTTTTTATTCTATTTGTTGTAGTCTTAGTTCTTTATTTTCCTTCTTTTTTTCTTTCCTTTCTATCTCTTTCTCTTATTCGTTTATTTGATTTCTGTTTCAAAATCTCTCTAATCATCTGTGAGTTTATTTTTCTTTGTCTCTCATTTATTATGTTTCTTTACCGGTTTCTCTCTCCGTATTAGTCTTTGTCACTTTCATTTTCACCTGTTCTCCTTCTCTCGTCTCTCTCTGTTTCTTTCTTAATCTTATTTCGTGTTTGTCTTAATTTTTTCTTTATATTTTTTTTATTTATTTTTTTCAATATTTTATTCCTTTGTCTATTTTCTCTTTTATTTTTGTATCATGTTACTCATAATTGAATCTCTCTCTCTCTCTCTCTCTCTCTCTCTCTCTCCCTCTCATGAAAATTGAAGAAGCAGGTTATTGCACTGGGAAAGGCAAAATGAATACAAAGTCCCAGTGTCACACCCTAAATATTGGAACAAACTGGTTTTACTTTCACAAAGGCCAAACTCTTTTAACAGTGAGTGTGTAGCCTATTGTAGCTATAACTCTTACTCCTGTGCTGGTCTTGAGAGTTGGAGCATCACATTTCATAACTTATATATTTTCTTTTATTAATATTTAAGTCATGTAAATGTGTTGATATTGATGCTTTTTGTTCATATTTGTGTATATGTTTGTGTGTGTTTGTCATTTTCCACAAGATGCAAAGAAAACGAAGTTCCGGTAGAAAATGGAGACGTTCTGATAGGTAAAGGGAAGACTATTATATAATGTATATTATTTTTATGACTGCATTATCGTGTTCGTGATAACGCTATATAGTGGAATAATAATTTGTTAGTGATCGGTGTTGTGGAACTTCTTTAGGACACAATAACAATATTTGTCACTCACGAAATTAATGAAAATTTGTGAAAGTAAATATAATTAGTGAAATGAAATGATTACCGGGTGAAAACAAAGATGATCCGAGAAAATAATGACCCTCCGCCAAATTAAGACTCATCTGTGCCTGTATAGAGCGTTCGCCGACTTAAGAACCATCAGTGAATCAAAAACATTAAGATCTTCAATTCTCTTTCTGAAATTACACCCTCGTATCTATACAAGCCTTTCACCACCTCAAGGCTGACAGGAGGTCGATGGTACGGTATAGTGTGTGTGTGCGTGTGTTCAAATACCTCTTAATATGAGAACTCTCTTTCATAAATTCTCACCAAACGTGTTTTACAGATTGTCCAGACCCCAGAGTTTGCTGACAGTTGCAAGGGGCGGGGATATAATTGGAACCTGACGTTATTACCTGATGAGTTTAACACAGTCTACAACTTAATTAAGGGATTACACGATGTACTACAGGTATTGGACCTTTGGCTTTTGTTATAAATCCCTTCCTCCCTAGAAGAAAAAGAGAGAGACTAACTCTGCCATGTTCAGTAAAATATGTTCATTACTGTCTCTCTGTTGTTATAAGATGAACATGAAGCTGCTTCAGGATACTCAAGAGTGAGTTGAGGCATCAGAATCATCCGTTTTATTCAAAGACAACAATAATTTTTAAATAGTGATATTCTCTCAACTTGTATGAACGAAACGTTAAATATAACTGCACGTTTTACTGACACTTCATTCGCTTACAAATATTAACATGGCTACCCACATGGAGGATATTGTCAACAAGTTTATCATTCTCCCCCTAGTTGTGATATTGGTAAGACTAACGACCATAGGGGTCGAATGGTCGGGCAGGTTCCTTGTAGTTGTAGCCGGTGTTACAGTCTGGCTGGTAGGTCCTGGTGGCCGTCACGGTGTTGTACTGCTGGTTGAACACTGTGGAGGTGACGTAGTTGGTCCTGTAGACCACGCTGGTCTGGTACTCGGTGCGGGTCTGACCCGGTAGCTGCTGGGTGCGGACGGAGGTGCGGTACACTGTGGTGTACCTGGTCTCGGCGGGCAGGTTGACCACAGTTGGTACCACCTGTTGGCTGTAGATGGTTGTGGGCACCACCTGTGTTGACACCTGAGTGCTCACCACCTGCTGGGGGACGGTGACGGTCCTGGTGACGTACTGTGGCACCTGCTGTGTGCGGTAGACGGTGGTCACCTGCTGCTGTACCTGGGTGCGCGTCACGTACTGTGTCTGGGTGTTGGTGACCACCACCTCGGAGAAGATGGTAGTGGTGACGGGAACCACATTGGTGGAGGTGATGACCTGGGTCTGGCCTGGCTGTGTGACGGTCTGGGTGATGACGTTGGTCCTCACAACATTTTGTGTTTTTACCACGTCCTGGCCAGGTACTACCACGGTGGAGTAAATGGTGCTGTACTGAGTACGGTCCACGGTACGGGTCTGTCCAGGTAGCTGTTGGGTCCTGGTGACAAACTGTGTCTGGTAGACGGTGCTCACCACCTGCTGAGGAACCACCTGTGTAGAAACAACATTCCTGACAACAGTTGTTGGGACCTGCAGGATGCTGGTGGAGTATCTGGTCTGGTACTGTACCTGTGTCGTCACAGCTTGTTGTGTACGTGTGACGTAGTTGACTTGTGGTGGCAGAGTGACGACCTGTGTGCGGACGTTCTGCTCGGTGCGGGTCACAGTCACTGTCTGGTACTGGACGGAGGGCACCACCTGGGTGCGGACCACCTCAGAGTACACAGTGGTGTATACCTGCTGTGTGCGGACGGACGTCTGGGTGACGTATTGTACGTCGTTGTTGTAGACGGTGGAGGGGATGACCTGGGTGGAGTACTGGGTCTGTGTGCGGTAGATGGTGGAGGGCCGACAGTAGTCGCGTTGTGGTGGCAGGTACCCGTTCTGAGACGACTGTAATCCAATGCCGTTTCCTAAAAGCTCTCGACGAGGTCTGTCCACAGCGCTTCCTTGGGAGAAGCCCAGCAGCAGGAGCAGGAACAGCGGCCACATTGTGTCTGGTGAAATATATAGTCAGATTAATTCAGATATAAGTAGGTGATGTTATAACACAGCTTGTTGAACGAGAGTAAACAATTTATACTTACACTCGGGGAGGTGACTGGCTCAGGGAATGTCGGTAAAACACAACAGTTTCGTTACCAAGTTTTAATGAACTTCAGTACATGTCAGTAGTGGGACAACCTGTCTTCACATAAACTCAAAAGATAAAAACAAACAAATTCTCTTTTAATTTTTCTCCGTTTTTGTAGATGAATTTAAACTAAATTCAAAATAACATAAATTAGATCTCAACCATATGACTTATTTTAGATTATTTGCCGTAGTTGAAGGGGGTGGCGGGAGTGTTGTAGTTGTATCCGGTCTTGCCACAGGTGGCGGTGATGGTCTGTGTGACGGTCACCTGTCGTGGTTGGTTGACGGTCTGGTAGACCACCTGCTGTTGTTGTTGAGTTCGAACTACTTGTTTTGTGATGACTCGGTTCTGACCGGGCACTTGGACCACTGAGGTCTGCACTTGTTGCTGGGTTTTGACTACAGGGGCGGGGGTGACATACCGGGTCTGGACCACCGTCTGTACCTGAGTGAAGGGCTGAACCCTGGTCTCGTAACGGGTGGTGTAGATGGTGGTGGGCACCACCTGTGTTCGCACCACCTCCTGAGGGACCACCTGGGTCTGGACCTGTGTCTGGGTGACGACGTTGGTCCTGGTCACCACCTGTTCTCGAGTAACGTAAGTAGTTTGGTAACGCGTGTTGACGGAAGTGTAGGGAATGACCTGCTGGCGCTGTACGTAGGAGGTACTGTAAACATTTTGGCCTCGGACATAGCTGGTCTGGACCTGCTGCCGGTACTGCGTCGAGGTAACGTAGCGAGTGTTACCTGGTCCCTGGCGCCTCACAACGGAGGTCTGGTACTGTGTTTGATAGCGGGTCTGTACTATGTCGGGGCCTGGGATGGAGACCACGCGGGTCTGCTGCACCACCTGAGTGAAGTAACTGACCACAGGTTGGTATATTGTCTGAATCTGTGTGCGGGTTACCTCTACAGGCACCACCTGGGTCTGGACTTGGGTGCGGGTCACATAACTAACTTGCGGTACGACGCGAGTTGATGTAACGTAAATGGTCTGCTGGATGGGTGGGCTTGGAACCGTCTGAGTCACTACTCTGTCAATATAAAGGACCGACGTTTGCTGGACCACACTGGTCTGGTACCGAACCTGAGTAACAACTCGAGTCTGGTAGAATGTAGTTGGCACCACCTGTTGTCTGACTTGTGTTGTGGTGATGTACTGTGTGTTGACCTGGTTGACGGTCTGGACGTAGACGGAGGTCTGGACGCGGGTGTCGTACACGACAGAGGTGACAGGTGGACAGACGGGATCTGGTCGAGGAGGCAAGTATCCTCCCTGAGGAGTTGCTGAGGCCAGGGCAGCCACCAGCAGCGTCGCCGTCAAACGCCACATCCTGCAAAGAGAAATTCCACAGGTTAGAACAGCGGTGATTGGAACCCCCGCGTCTCGGCAACTCATTTGGGAATAAAGTCCAATCACGCGCCGCTCCCTCTGTGCAATTTCTCTATGCTTTGTGGGCTGACCCGAGGACTTTATCGCCCAGATGAGCCGCGAGGCGCTGACCTGGTTGTTGCTTGCTCAAGAGCACTTTTACCTAACGCATCGTGCAGCTTCCCTCGTGCACCTCGCCCTCGTGCACCTTAACCTCGTGCACCTCACCCTCGTGCACCTCCCCTCGTGCACCTCACTCTCGTGCACCTTACTCTCGTGCACCCCCCTCGTGCACCTCCCCTCGTGGACCTCACCCTCGTGCACCTCACCCTCGTGCACCTCACCCTCGTGCACCTCACGCTCGTGCACCTTCCCTCGTGCACCTCACCCTCGTGCACCTCCCCTCGTGCACCTCCCCTCGTGAACCTCATACTAGTGCACCTCACCCCCGTGAACCTCATACTAGTGCACCTCCCCTCGTGCACCTCCCCTCGTGCACCCCATACTCGTGCACCTCCCCTCGTGCACCTCCCCTCGTGCACACTGCGAGTCAGCATGAGGGATGCTTGGCTGTCATGTCTACTCGGTAGCACACATCTTCCTAACTGATGTAAATACTGGACACACCCCAGAGTCTCACAACACCTGCACTCACAACACCTGTACTCATAACACCAGTACTCATGAAACCTGTACTCATAACACCTGTACCCATAACACCTGTACCCATAACACCAGTACTCATGACACCTGTACTCATAACACCTGTACTCATAACACCTGTACTCACAACACCTGTACTCATAACACCTCTACTCATAACTACGTGATAAAGACGATGAAATACACAACCAAAATAAATCACCTCGTAGAAAGAAAAAAAAATCAATTAAACGAAAATTACCAATAGAGGAAAATTTCTCGTGGCTAAAAGTGTTGGAAAAGTTGATCTTCGCGTCTGTGTTGTTTTGTCGTTTATCCAGGGGGGGCGTTGATCCTACCAGCTACACCCTCCCCATAGGGTTTTAGGAGGGTGAGAGGAGGGTGGGAAGGTGGGTGGGGTTGGGTGGGAGGTGGGTGGGAGGAAAGGCCATGTGGGAGAGTATTAAAAGCAAAAATACAAAAATAAGTTTGGGGAGATGGGACGTGGGGAGGGGGAGACGTGAGGAAGGGAAGGAGAGAAAGGGAAATGCAGAGAAGGGAGGAGAGAAGGGGAGATGACGGGAGGGGAGGGAGACGTGAGCAAAGGGGGGCGTGGGGAGGAAGGGATTAAATAGAAAGAGAGAAATGAATGGAAATGGAAAGGTTGTAGATAGGGTGACGAATAACGATAATCACCGATAGATAAACTTAGGAATGACACAAATAGCGATAGATAGAGTTAGGAATGACACAGATAGCGATAGATAAAGTAAGGAATGACACAGATAGCGATAGATAGAGTTAGGAATGACACAGATAGCGATAGATAGAGTTAGGAATGACACAGATAGCGATAGATAAAGTTAGGAATGACACAGATAGCGATAGATAGAGTTAGGAATGACACAGATAGCGATAGATAAAGTTAGGAATGAGACAGGGGGGAAGGGGGGGTTGTATGCTGTAATGAGAACACTGCTGGATAACATCTACTGAAGTATTACCAAGACGTGATAAGTAAGACGCATAGGTACAGTTTAACAGTGTGTGTGTGTGTGTGTGTGTGTGTGTGTGTGTGTGTTGGGTGGATGTGTGTGCGCATGGCAGAGAGAATGCGTGTGTGAGAGGAGGTTTTCGACGGTGGAATCCCGGGGAAAAGTTGCTGAGGTCATGCCAGTGGAAGGCTCCCTCCCTGACACGTGTAATGAATATATATATAACGATCAAAGTGTTATTGAGAACGGATTGCGCCTTTGCATACGTACCCATTTAGAGATCCGCAACGTCGTGGTTACGCATTTTTATATACACGAAGATAAAGAAACATTTAGACTGAGGCGACATAAGCACTGAGATAGGCTTTGATAATGTAATATGTAGGCCTACTGTAATTGAGATACGCTTCTACTGTACACTAAATAAAGCATCTAGACCAAAATGCACATTTAGGAAGATACGCATTTAAACAGAGGTATGGTGGAGATGTGTGGGGAATATTCACCCACTTGGTTTTATTCTTTAAATGATAACAAAATAATCTCCAAACACTTGGTTGTGGATGAGTAAGATAACCACGCGTAAGTTTAACAATGTAACAGCGTATAAGAGTCATGCGTAACGAATAGCTCCGATTGGTGTATTGTTGCGTAGCTGGAAGTAATGTAGAACGCTTCCGACTGTCGATATAGAAAGACGATCCAGCTTTCGGATGGTTTAATTGATAAAAAACAGTCAATAAAACCAGTTACTAAAACCAGTCAAACAAACCCCATGACGAGGGTTGGGTTTTTTTTTTTCAACACTTGAGCTGAACGTAAGAATAACAAAATATGTAATCCAGTTGGGTGTGTGGCGGGAGGAAGACGATGATAACTTCACCTATGTATCACATATATGGATTATTCTCACTTTTATCATCGTTTCTGATCTTCACACACACACATACACTTTAATACCAACACCTCGCTGAGTTTACGTTCTTTAAGTAAGTTTGTTTTCAACGTCGCTAATTTTTTTTTTTTTTATAATAATTTTCACCCAAACAGAATAAAATACGTTTAAAGTTTCGTATCTTTGTCTGGTATAAAATAATTAGACTGGGTGAGTAAGGAGGAGTTTAACACAGCACAACAAGAACACAGTAGATACACCCACCTTGCAAGTGTATTGAGATAAGCCAGGGGTAGGAGCGAGCACTACGAGAAGCCCAGCCGAAGTGCCGATGTCGACCAGCCCGGCATTATTTATACTGACGCGGCGAGAGAAGGGGACTAGGGTGGTGAGCTGGGGGGGAGAAGGAGGAGGAGGTGGGGGCGGGGGGGGGTTGGGGGGGGAGGGAAGAAGCGAAGGAAGAAAAATTGGGGAAGAAAGGGCCAAGGTAAGTGAGAGGTGATGAGGAGGAGGAACTGAAGTTATCTTTAGCTTTTAGGCTGAGGAAGAAGTTAGGTTAGGTTAGGTTAGGTTAGGTTAGGTTAGGTTAGGTTAGGTTAGGTTAGGTTAGGTTAGGTTAGGTTTCTAGTGTATCCTTCTAGTTGGAAAAGTCCTAATGCTCTTTGGGGGCAAGGAGGGCAGAAGGGCAGGAGGAGGAGGAGAGAGGAAACAAAAAATCGATCTTCCCCTTTCTCTTTCCTCAACAGTGCCCGGCATTGCTTCTGACCTCTCTGTCACACACACACACACACACACACACTTTCTCTCCTCTTTCTCTCTCTCTCTCACACACACACACACCAGAATGATTGGCTAATATTTAAAGGGTATATATTATCACAATTGCTCCAGAGTACCGAACTAGTTTACGTAGAAAGTATAAAATTATTCCATTTTATTCCACAGCGTCCAAAAGCATTAGAGGTGAACTAACTAGAAAGTGACAGATTCTTCCATAGAGCATCGTATTTACTGACGACCATATAGAGACGTTAAGCAAATGACTCGACGGTGACGTATGAACACAGGTGATTGGTAGGTACACGAAGAAGCTGAAGGAGAGAGAGGCGGAGGAAAAGATTAAAAAAATAAGAATAAAGAAAGAAAGAGAGCAAAAGAAGTCATTAAACCTGTTCACAAGAGTTATAAAGAAACTGTTCCCATCACCGATAAAAAAAAATATGACCTTTCCCTGTAATAGAATCCAGAGTTACATGATTAGTTAAACACCCAAGTGTAAACAGATGTGTGGAGAGATGTAACCCCCATCACTGTTCACATTACTGAATATACCTGTTTGTTACTCTGCCAATGCACAAGGTTTAGTCATATAACAGGTGGGAAGGGTGTTGTCAGGTGTTGCTTTTGACCACAGGTGTTAGCTGGCCTTACACGTCAGGGAGGGAGGGAGGAAGGTGAAGGGAGGGGAAGGAAAGAGAAGGAAGGTGAAGGGAAAGGAAAGGAGGCGTGTCGAATGTGCTTGTTCTTCAGAGAGAGAAGAATTTGTTTGTAATAAGTAGAGCGAGGACTGCACGTGATCTGCGTAAGCAAGAATGCAATTACAGTCAACGGAGCAGCAAGGGATGTGCAATAAGTCAAGTGACGAGTGCATTTAGTCAACGGAAGAAGAGACACGCGCAATCAGAAGACCTTAGAGTGATCGATGCTGATTGGAACGGCAAACCAGGGCGTTCACTCGATCAATAGAACAATAAGGGCTTGTCTCGTGCTGCACAGAGAACGTACACCTCCCCCCCCCCCAAGAAGTAAAGAATTCACCCAAGAGAGTACACACACACACACACACACACACACACACACACACGACGCCCTGTACCAATCTCATAAGGATCCTATATTAATTAAAGGAACTTTTTTCTTGATATGTCCTTCGTGTTGATAATGATATCCTTCACGACCTTGGCAGCGGTCAGGTGTGTAGGAGGGGGTGTGTCATGGTGTGTGAGCTGGGAAACACGTAATGTCTGTCCGTTATGGAGGTGTGGGAGACTGCAGGTGTGTCCTTGTACGTGTAGTTCAATAGCAGAGAATGCAGGTGTGTGTGTGTGTGTGTGTGTGTGTGTGTGTGTGTGTGGTTTTATCTACAGGAGATTTTACGACTTATCTACATAATCTTGATGTTTATTATCGATCTTTGCACTTTAAGAAACATATCCCGACAAGAGAGAGAGACACACACACACAGTTCACCCTCACCTAAAGCCTAAGACGTCAACCATAATGTCTTCACTTTAACTTGTACTAATATAATCTTGCCCTGACGTGGTAACTCTGTTAAATGAGTCAGAACTCCTCCTTCACCCTCCACCGTCATAAGTCAACTTCCCGTCGTCACGATGAAGTCATTACTTGTAAGTCATTCTCGGATTCTAACCTACATTCTAGAGATCAAGTCACGAAAGCGGAACCGGAAAAAAATACCGAATTGGTCTAGAAGGTGAAACTTGTCATTACTGGCGAGTTTTGTCTCAGCTTTAAGGACAGACAGATGAAAGTGAAACTAATTTTACAATTTCCTCGTATATATATATTTTTTTTAGATGAAAATTGATGTAGTTCCCATATTCAATGTTACATGAAGTTGATCCTGAGGTTTAAAATTAACATGGACATTCTCAAGATGATGTACTGTAGGTTGTGATGTCTCGTATACGGAGTTCAACTCCACCATCAGAACTTGAATGCTTTCACAACCACCGCAGTTTATAGGTCACATGAGGAGATGCGATGAAGATCCTCGACAGAAGAAAAAACAACAACGAATTTGATGATTTTATGACTGTGAATTTCCATCGTGTAAAACAACTTACGGAATTGTATTTTTAAGTTTAATAATACACAAACATAGGATACCAGATAAGCTCCTGGTCTTAGTCTTGTGTGTGTGTGTGTGTGTGTGTGTGTGTGTGTGTGTGTGTGTGTGTGTGTGTGTGTGTGTGTGTGTGTGTGTGTGTGTGTGTGTGTGTGTGTGTGTGTGTGTGTGTGTGTGTGTGTGTGTGTGTGTATGTGTGTGTGTGTGTGTGAGTGTGTGTGTGTGTGTGTGTGTGTGTGTGTATGTGTGTGTGTGTGTGTGTGTGTGTGTGTGTGTGTGTGTGTGTGTGTGTGTGTGTGTGTGTGTGTGTGTGTGTGTGTGTGTGTGTGTGTGTGTGTGTGTGTGTGTGTGTGTGTGTGTTCTTGAATGACATGACGCTCACTGACGATCACAATAGTGAGTACCGTTAATGCTTGGCAAACCTGAAGGAGTTTGTAAGAAAATAACATAATATTATTTTTTTTTTTATTGTATGGAAGATAAATATTTTCGTTTGGTTTGTAGCAGCGAGAAGGAGTTCCTACAATGTAAACAAGATCAGTATTAATGTATCTATTTGTAACAACTACAAAATCCTTAGAAAATAGAAGAAGAATATTTTTGTTTGTTTGCAACACCCTGAAGAACTTTCACAAGACAGGTAGAAAAGGCAATTTGTTTTAATAGTTTTTACGCTTATCCATTGTTTGCAGTACCTTGAAGGAAAGACAACCAAAGTAAACAAGGTAAACAATATTAATTTCTTTTGTTTAGTTGGCAACATCACGAGGAACTTTCACAACACAGCATAAAACGCACAGTATTCTCGAGGCTCCTTGTAGACACCTGCCCAGGTATGATGCGTCTTTAACACCAAGCAGGCACACTGTAACACTATAATCCGCTGTAGAATCGTGTCGTCGTATCTCTCTCTCGTGTGTGTGTGTCTGTGTGTGTGTGTGTATGTGTGTGTGTGTGTGTGTGTACTAAAACAACGTCCTCAGAGGGTTAAACAATCATCCTTACCTACTAACATCTTTTATCAACTATACTGTACATACATACATACATACATACATACATACATACATACACTGAGTCATCTCCGGACCTACATACTAATACACTGACTGGTTCATACTTGATAGGTGTATAATGTATATTAATAATTTATAGTGACTTGGTATAATTATTCTAGCCATATTATATTCCTGTGGTAGAGTGTGGCCTGCCTTGACCTAACCTGCTGAGCTCTTTTACACACACACACACACACACACACACACACACACACACACACACGACAATAAATCTTCTGGTGTTTGGTTGAGTGTGGTGACGGGATTCTTGCTGTTGGTTGAGGTGGTTGTAGTTGGGTTCATGGTTGTGGTTGATGGTTGTTGTGGTTAGGGGTGATGGTTGTTGTGGTTGGGGTAGTTATTGTGGTTGTTATGGTGGTGGTTATAGTCAGTGTTGTTATTCTTTCTCTTCTTGTGCTTCTTATTTATCTCCTTCTTCTCTTCCTTTTTCATCAATACTTCTTCCTGTTCTTCATCAGTAGTTCCTCCTGTTCTTCATCAGTAGTTCTTCCTGTTCTTCATCAGTAGTTCCTCCTGTTCTTCATCAGTACCCCTTCCTGTTCTTCATCAGTAGTTCTTCCTGTTCTTCATCAGTACCCCTTCCTGTTCTTCATCAGTAGTTCTTCCTGTTCTTCATCAGTAGTTCCTCCTGTTCTTCATCAGTAGTTCTTCCTGTTCTTCATCAGTAGTTCCTCCTGTTCTTCATCAGTACCCCTTCCTGTTCTTCATCAGTAGTTCTTCCTGTTCTTCATCAGTAGTTCTTCCTGTTCTCCATCAGTACCCCTTCCTGTTCTTCATCAGTAGTTCTTCCTGTTCTTCATCAGTAGTTCCTCCTGTTCTTCATCAGTAGTTCCTCCTGTTCTTCATCAGTAGTTCCTCCTGTTCTTCATCAGTAGTTCCTCCTGTTCTTCATCAGTAGTTCCTCCTGTTCTTCATCAGTAGTTCCTCCTGTTCTTCATCAGTACCCCTTCCTGTTCTTCATCAGTACCCCTTCCTGTTCTTCATCAGTAGTTCTTCCTGTTCTCCATTAACCTTCCTCCTCCACCCTGTATAACCTGTCACTCTAGCCCCTCAACCTTGCTCCTTCAGCCGTGTTAAGAAAAAGAGAAAAGGGTATCTTATATCTTACCTAATACCTGGTAATTAACCCTAATGAATTACCTTGCTAAAAATATTCTTAAAGTTGTTGTAGAATTATTATTATCTAACTTTAAGGAGTAGTGTGTCGTGGTTAGTTAGTTAGTTAATTAGAATTTTGTATTGTGTTAATTAAATAGTTTCTGGTATGAGTTGTAGTTCTACCTGAGGCGTGGGAGAGTTAGCGACAGGTGAGAATATTATAGAGGTCAGGTAAGGAAGTAAAGGTGTCGCTCTTCACTTCACTCTTTTGTTACCGGTTTGTTAGGTCAGGTTAGGTTAGGTTAGGTTAGGTTAGATTTTTTGGTTTAATTGGGTTAGGTTTTGGGTTAATTAAGTTGGGGGTTAATTTTGTTTAGGTTTTAGTTTATGTTAGACTAAGTTTGATAGGTTAGGTTTTAGGGTAACTTAGGTTAGATTCCGGGATCGAGTTCAGTTACGGGTCGGGTACTATGAGGGACTTGAGGGTGTTCTTCTTTAACCACGCCTCTCACTGTCACCAAGGGCCAGAGAACCGCCCACGGATATGACAGGTGGGTGGGTGGGCGAGCGGGTGATGGGTGGACGGGTGGGTGAGTAGATGGGTGGATGGATGAGTGGGTGGGCGAGCGGGTAGATGAATGGATGAACGAGAGTATCCACTTTACCCCCAGACAAGATTATCCACAATTATCTGCATTTAGCTTGACAAAATTATCCTCGAGACAAGGTCAGACGTGTTACCTGCTAAGTAAACAAAGGTTAATAAGATAAACAAGAGTGTAAACAAAGCATCTAACAACACGGGAAACACGTAAACACATTAAGCCAAACATGACCAGGTGTTATCAGGTAGTTCATTAATTACCTGTAGTACCTAACTGACCTCCTCCTCCTCCTCTCCTCCTCCTCCTCCTCCTCCTCCTCCTCCTCCTCCTCTCCTCCTCCTCCTCCTCCTCCTCCTCCTCCTCCTCCTCCTCCTGAAGCGGATATGTTTAATTTTCCTCCTCTCTCTAGTTGATGTTTTATGTTTTTTTAGCTCGTCAATGTCATCGTTCTATTTAACCCCTTGAAGACCATGGTTTTAACCCCTGT
>NW_024732415.1:1774337-1789337 GCF_018991925.1 Homarus americanus | reverse complement strand
CCCACCTACCATCCTCACCCTTTGAACTATTGCAAATAAATGATACAGTCTATAACATTATGCAATAAGTGACACTTGAGAGGTCGAGTGTGAGGGTACTAACAACGTGATGGTGTTTTGGTAATGAGGGGGAGGGGGAAGGGGTGAGGGAGGGGGAGACGGGAATGGGGAGTTAGAAAGTGAAGAAAAGATGGGAGGAGGAATGGGAGTGAGGGAGTGATGGTGGAAGGTAATAGGGAAAGAGGATGGGAAAGGAGGAGGAAATGGAGGAATGAGGAAGAGAAGGTGGAGTTGGGGGAGGAAGGAAGGAGGAGGGAAGAAAGAAGGGAAGGAGGAGGGGTGTGAGGAGACGAAGGAAGGAAGGAAAGAAGGAATGAGGGGGGGAGAGGAAGAGGTGGGGGGGCTCTGTTAAGACACGGACCCATGTACAGGCAAGACAAATGATAGCTTGACAAGGGTATATTTTTCTCACCAACGCACAGATGGGTCGTGAATGGTAGGCTGCGGCAGGTAATGACACACACCTGTGGTTAATGACAGGTGTGTGAGGTCAGAGGTGGTATTGCGTGTCTCGTATTAAAATTTCCTGTCAATGATATGTTAAGTAAGACTAATATATTGGGTTAATATGCTAAATAGGGAGAAATAGGATACTGATAATTTTTATAGGCTCGAATATGTATATAATCATAATATAAACTTGTATAAATGTATAGCTGTATTAATAACCTAACCTAACCTAACCTAATAATAGTTTGGTTATGTTATGAGTTATGTGTAAGGTTTACATACTCACACACACACACCACCTGTTAGGCTTTACTTTGTGGGAAGTCTTGATATACACTATACTGTATATATGTATACCGTCAGCTGTCACGCCTTGCTGATTATAACACTTAGTAGACCGTGTGTGTGTGTGTGTGTGTGTAAAGATGATGATGGTTCTGTTAGCTGAGGCCGGAAATAAATTTGAATTTGATCGCAGGAAGAGGAGGAGGAGGAGGAGGGAGGAGGAGGAGGAGGAGGAGGAGGAGGAGGAGGTGAAGGAAGAAGGCGAGAAGAAGAAGACAACTGATTTCTCTTTGTTATTCTCTCTCTCTCTCTCTCTCTCTCTGTCTCTCTCTCTCTGGTTCACACTAGTGCTCCCGCCGCCACTCTCATCTCCACAGCTTCCTGCTAACATATAAATTATCTACGCTAAGATGACAGACGCAGCTGAGAGCACACTTAACCCGTTACCTTTCATCACCCCTCAGTGTTGTCTGAGAAAATGGGAACGAAAGGTAGTCAGAGAAAATGGGAATGAGAGATAATGAAGATGGGAATAGGTGAATGTTAAAATGGAAATGAGCAACAGAAAATGGGAAGTGAAGAAAGTCAAAAGAAAATGGGAACCAAATGGGAGTTAAAGAAAATGGGAAGTTAAGGAAGTCAAAGAAAATGGGAAGTTAAGGAAGTCAAAGAAAATGGGAAGTTAAGGAAGTCAAAGAAAATGGGAAGTTAAGGAAGTCAAAGAAAATGGACCTAGAGTATAGACAGAGAAAATAGGAACTAATTATATCAAATGTGAATTAGAAAGTACTCATAGAAAACGGGAACCTCACCAGAAAATGGGTAATTGAAGAATGCTATTATTGGAATGAGAAACTGCCCGAAAGAAAATTGAGCAGATAAGGCAGGACTTGACAATGAAGGACTGCTGGACTACAACATGACAACTGGCATGAGAAGTAACTGACTATAACGTGACAACAGGCATGAGAAGTAACTGACTATAACGTGACAACAGGCATGAGAAGTAACTGACTATAACGTGACAACTGGCATGAGAAGTAACTGACTATAACGTGACAACAGGCATGAGAAGTAACTGACTATAACGTGACAACAGGCATGAGAAGTAACTATCACAGAAAACGGACACAGTCTGGGAGGTTACATAGAAAACGGGTTAAGGACTACTGTATATAGTTTTCAGTCTCAACCTAAAGAAAACTGAGAAGAATTTGATGAATTATGGGGAGATTAGACGCCCCCCCCCCCCTTGTCAGATTAACCATCGTAACCTAATCTATCTTAACCTAACCTAACCTAACCTAACCTAATCTAACCTAACCTAACCTAACCTAACCTAACCTAACCTAACCTCGACAAATAGCATTAGGATGTTTTGTCAATAGGTGAAATAAACTGGGGGGGTTAATCTTCATGTGATCGGTATAATCTTTAAGCTACACTAATTAAACATATAATTGGTTTATTTCTATGGTTTATGGTTTATGGCAGTGTATTTCTTTGTGGTGTTTCTTGTATACTTCATCCGTGTATGAGTGTATCTTTCTAAACACACACACACACACACACACACACACACACACACACACACACACACACACACACACACACACACACACGTTTCTACATGTGTTAAAATTCTTGATGGATAGTTAAACCAACTTCCTCATAAGGTATAATAAACCAACCCCCTTAAAAAGTTAAACCATTGTCTTTAAAGAAATAAACCATTGTCCCTTTTTTATTACTTTATTTCCTTTTTCAATTTTCGTATTTTTTTTATATAATTACTTTAATTATCTGATTTTCACGTATTTATTTACCTTTTTTTAATTCGCGTTTCAATAGTCCAATCATTCATTATATTAGCCCGATTTTACCTAATAGTCAGATTTTCATTCTTACAGTCCGATTTTTACTCTGACAACCCGATTTCCACTAACTTTCCGATTTTTACTATAGCAGTCCGATTTTCACTCCGAGAGTCCGATTTTCACCTGACAACCTGATTTCCACTGAAATTCCGATTTTTACTCTAACAGTGCGATTTCCACCCTGACAGTCCGATTTTCACTCTGACAGCTCAGTTTTTACTCACAATCCGATTTTCACCTGACAACCCGCTTCCACTCTGACAGCCTAATGTTCACTCTTACACCATTTATATCCGCACAGTCCGATTTTTCGTCCTAACAACCCGATTTTAACTCTGACACTCCAAGGTTTATGTTCACATCCCGATTATTACTCCCCTTTTCTACAAACAGCCCGATTTTTCACCCTAACAGCAAGATTTATAACCTGACGACCCGATTTATGCCATAACAGCCTGATTTTTTACCCTAACAGCCCGTTTTGTACCTTAACAGCTCGATTTATACCTTAACAGCCCTATTATTACCACTGTTCCTTACAAACAACAAACCACTCCTTGTTTACTACTGTTTTATCAATTATTTCTTTGTTTTCTTGTTATTCCTTGTTGTCACATTTACTGTTTTTATTATTATTTTTTGTTATCTTCCTGTTTATCGTGATGTTTTCTATTTACACTTTCATTGTTCATTTGTTTTGAGAATTTCCTTATATATATTTGTAGCTGTTTAGAAAATTTGTTTATAGTTAGATAAATAGAGAGAGAGAGTAGCCATAAACGGTAAAGGATAGGGAATGAGAAACATATACGATGGGTAAGGTAAGAGGTGAGAGATACAAGATGAGAGAGAGACAGAGAAGATGGAAGGTCATTGGTTGAAGGATAGGTAGGGATGGAAGGTCATTGGTTGAAGGATAGGTAGGGATGGAAGGTCATTGGTTGAAGGATAGGTAGGGATGGAAGGTCATTGGTTGAAGGATAGGTAGGTAGGGAGGGAAGGTCATTGGTTGAAGGATAGGTAGGGATGGAAGCTCATTGGTTGAAGGATAGGTAGGGATGGAAGGTCATTGGTTGAAGGATAGGTGGGGAGGGAAGGTCATTGGTTGGAAGGATAGGTAGGGATGGGAAGCTCATTGGTTGAAGGATAGGTAGGGATGGAAGGTCATTGGTTGAAGGATAGGTAGGGATGGAAGGTCATTGGTTGAAGGATAGGTAGGGAGGGAAGGTCATTGGTTGAAGGATAGGTAGGGATGGAAGCTCATTGGTTGAAGGATAGGTAGGGATGGAAGGTCATTGGTTGAAGGATAGGTAGGGATGGAAGGTCATTGGTTGAAGGATAGGTAGGGATGGATGGTCATTGGTTGAAGGATAGGTAGTCGGTTGATTGTGGTTAGGTGGAAGTCAATGAGGAATGTGGGTGAAAAATAGGCAATAACATGAAGGTTGTTTATCTCTCTCTCTCTCTCTCTCTCTCTCTCTCTCTCTCTCTCTCTCTCTCTCTCTCTCTCTCTCTCTCCTCCCCTCTCTTTCTCCACTCCTCTCTTTCTCTCTCTCACCTACTCTCTCTCTCTCTCTCTCTCTCTCTCTCTCTCTCTCTCTCTCTCTCTCTCTCTCTCTCTCTCTCCCTCTCCCGCTCTCTTTCTCCTCTCTCTCTCTTTCTCTCTCTCTCTTTCTCTCTCTCTCTCTCTCTCTCTCTTTCTCTCTCTCTCTCTCTCTCTCTCTCTCTCTCTCTCTCTCTCTTCTAATAACTAAGAGAAAACTATAGTACAAGTAACATCATGGTCAACTTCTTACACCGATCAGCTGGTGGGAGGCTCAGTCGTCCACACCTGTCGACATTACCTTAAGGACCTCACCTGTCCCACTGTGTATTCAAGACCAATATTTTAATGTAGTTTTATTGTTATTTATTTTCGTTTTGTCTGATTTATTTTCGTCTCTCGTGGATAAAATAAGAGTTGATGAAAGTGGTAAATGCTTTGTTGTTGTTTGGGGGGTCAAAATGGCGGCAGGTTAGGTGCATTTAAACAATAAATGTATATAAATATATCTTAAGAATTAGGTTATTATATTAAGAATATATCGAAGTTATATTACAGGTTATTTTAATTACGGGAGTGATTGTGTAAGTACAGGTTCTTATAGAGTGTGTATAAGACAGTACAGAAGGTTGTCATGTATGTAGTTATTAGGACGTGAAGTGAAACTATTGTGATTATGTTATAATTTAAATACAAAGACAATATTGCAGGCGGCATTACGTTCATACAGACTCATCGGTGTGATAGTTGCACCTGCAGCTTGCACTAACACGGGGCACAGTATAAAGCTTCTTGCTGGCAGGTATCCATACAACTAACTATTTACATGAATGTGTCAGTTATGAACATGGTACTCGACGACGACTCATCTTCCTAATGTCCATAGTAGTTGTAGCCTGTGTTGCAGTATGGTTGTTTGGTGCGGGTGGCCGTGATGGTGTGGAACTGCTTGTTGAATACGGTGGAGGTCACAAAGTTGGTGATGTACACAATTCTGGACACGAACTGGGTTCTGACCCGGCCAGGCAGCTGCTGTGTCCTCAGCACAGTCCGGAACACCGTGCGGAACTGTGTCTGGCCAGGCACGTTGACCACAGTGGGCACCACCTGTTGGCTGAAGATGGTTGAACGCACTTGCTGTGTTGAAAACTGCGTACTAACGACCTGCTGAGTCCTGGTGACGGTCCTGGTGTTGAACTGTGGCACCTGCTGTGTGCGGAAGACGGTGGTCACCTGCTGCTTTACCTGGGTGCGCGTCACAAACTGCGTCTGGGTGTTGGTGATCACTATCTGGGAGAAAACGGTGCTAGTGAGGGGGATGATTTGGGTGGAGGTGATGACCTGGGTCTGGCCTGGCTGTGTGATGGTCCGGGTGACAAAGTTTGTTCTCACAACAGTTTCTGTCCGGGTGGCGTCCTGTCCGGGCACGAATATGGTGGAAAACACGGTGCTGAACCGGGTACTGTCTATAGTGCGGGTCTGGCCAGGCAGTTCTTGGGTTCTGGTCACCGTCTGTGTCTGGAAGATGGTGCTTATCACCTGCTGAGGCACCACCACGGTTGAGAACACGTTCCTGGTGATGGTTGTGGTCACCTGCTGGAACACTGTTGTAAACTGTGTCTGGAACTGCACTTGGGTACGTACTTCTTCTCTTGTTCTTGTGACGAAGTTGACCTGGCCTGGCACAGTGATGAATTCTGTCCGGACGTTGTTATCAGTGCGGGTCACAGTCACTGTCTGGAACTGGAAGGACGTCACCACCTGGGTGCTGACTATCTCCGAGAAGGCGGTGGTGAAGATTTGCTCTGTGCGGACCTCAGTCTGGGTGATGACCTGCTCGTTGTTGTTGTACACGGTGGAGGGGATCACTACGGTGGAGTAGATCACCTGAGTGCTGTACACCACACCTGGCTCACATGGGGCGGGTCCGGTAGGTGGCAGGTAAGACGGCTGTAGGTCGATGCGATCGCCATACACCTGACGAGGAGGCCGCTCGACAGTGGCCCCCAGCGCGCACCCCACCACTAAGGATATGAAGAACACCCGCATCCTGTAGAGGAGAACACCATCAAAATTCTTATCCAAGTTTGTGGAAGACGAGAATAACAAATATAACAAGTGAATGAGGACAGTGTAGCAGGACTCACCCTTGATACTCCTCGTCTCTGTGGTCAGGCTAGTAAGGGAAACAATGTATCATTATCGTACTAAGTTTAATGTACATAAATACAAGAGAATTTAATATTACAATAATATGTCTGTATTCCGTAGAATGAATACTGCCGGTAAGGATGTGATCTGCTTTATACTGTGCCCCTCCAAGTGTAGTTACATGCTGGCAGACTTAACGAAGTGGACAATATGTCCCTTGTTTCTCTGGCATGAACGAGTTATTTGCCGTAGTTGAACGGTGTAGACGGAGAGCTGAAGCCGAATCCTCCTCCTCCACCTCCACCTCCACCTCCTCCAGTCTGGCCGCCGCAGGTGCCAGTCACAGTCCGTGTCACTACAACTTGCTGAGCGTTGTTGACAGTCTGGAACACAATCTGTTGCTGCTGCTGCGTCTGTATCACCTGCTGGGTCACCACGCGGTCCTGACCTGGCAGCTGAATCACAGATGTGCGGGTCAGAACCTGTGAGCGGATAACTGGGTTGGGAGTGACAAACTGGGTTTGGAACACCGTCTGTACCTGCGTGAAAGGATCGAATCTGGTCTGGATGACGGTGGTGAAAATGGTGTTGGTGATGACCTGGGTCTGCGTGACCTCCTGGGTATTTTGTTGGGTCTGAAACTGAGTCTGTGTGATGAAGTTGGTGCTGGTGATGACCTGCTCGCGTGTGGTGAAGGCGTCCTCGAAGCGGGTGTTGAATGTGGTGAAGGGGATGACCTGTTGGCGCTGGACGATGCTAGTTCTGATGACGTTTTGTCCCTGGACGAAAGACGTCTGTGTCTGCTGTTGGAAGATGGTGGTGGTGACGAAGCGGGTGTTGCCTTGCTCCTCCCGCCTCACGATGGACGTCTGAACGACCGTCTGGACTCTGGTGCGTACAACATCCCTGCCTGGCACCGTAATGAACTGCGTCTGTTCTATCGTCCGGGTAAAGAAGCTTGTCTGACCTTGGTTGATGGTCTGGATCTGTGTCTTAGTGACCTCTACTGACACCGCTTGGGTCAAGAACTGTGTCTGGGTGATGAAGCTGACCTGTGGCACGACGCGGGTCGTCGTGACAAAACGGGTCTCCACTCGACCCGATCCTGGGATGGTCTGTGTCACCACTCTGTCATTGGCGATGAAGGTCGTGCTCTGGATGATGCTCGTCTGGAACTGTGTCTGTGTCTGGATGCGAGTCCTGAACACCGTGGTTGGCACCACCTGTTGTCTGACGATGGTGGTAGTGATGATCTGTGTGTTGGCCTGGTTCACGGTCTGCACCTGAACTGCGGTCTGCACGCGGGTATCAAACATGACGGAGGTGATAGCGGGACACCCACCAGGACCGAATGGACCATTTGGGTTAATTGGACCGATTGGACCAGGACCAAATGGACCGATTGGATTGACTGGGCCGATTGGACCAATTGGACCTATTGGACCTACTGGACGGAATGGATTGCCATGTCCGGGCGCAAAGTAGTTGTTGTAGCCTCCCTGAGGAGAGGCTGAGGCCAGGGCAGCCACCAGCAGCGTCGCCGTCAAACGCCACATCCTGCAAAGAGAAATTCCACAGGTTAGAACAGCGGTGATTGGAACCCCCGCGTCTCGGCAACTCATTTGGGAATAAAGTCCAATCACGCGCCGCTCCCTCTGTGCAATTTCTCTATGCTTTGTGGGCTGACCCGAGAGGACTTTATCGCCCAGATGAGCCGCGAGCCGCTGACCTGGTTGTTGCTGTCACCGTGATGTACTCCCCCAGTATGTTGTCTCCCTCCACAAGTGTCAGGTGACGAGTGAAAGTGTTTCAAGTAACTGAGACGATATTTAACCTTATTCTCCTGGGTAATGTTATCATCATGTGTGTGTGTGTGTGTGTGTGTGTGTGTGTGTGTGTGTGTGTGTGTGTGTGGGTTTTAGTCAGGGGGACTTTGCAAAGGTAATGTGTTGATGTACAGTTAGGGTCAAAAGTCTTGAACACTTAGCAATATCTGGCATCTACTCGTGAGTTACACATATATGATTGGGATACACTAATAACACTACTGGTCATCACATATTATGCCTGAACCACAAAATGGGATAAAACTCTCCTTAATACCTAAGATCTTCGGGTACTTACATGCCAAATACCGTCAAGTGTTCAAGACTTTTGACCCCGACTGTACAGTTCCTTTCACTAGTGCGTTTATCGTGGCTAGTCCTATAAACATTCCACGAATCATTACATTGAGATAGTTGTTTTAATGTTTTAATTTAATTCTAGAGTATGTTTACTATTGCAAGTTCCTTCTGTTGAATGAAAACAAAACAAGAGCGCTGAACACTGCACGAAACCTGACGAGCCCCTGTAAAGGCACTAGTGAAGGGGACTGTGCTTATTTATGATGGTAATTCGATATATAGGAAATTATATGTATGTATGTATGTATGTATGTATGTATGTATGTATGTATGTATGTATTTATGTATGTATGTATGTATGTTTGTATGTATGCATGCATGTATGTATGTATGTATGTATGTATGTATGCATGTATGTATGTATGTATGTATGTATGTATGTATGTATGTATGTATGTATGTATGTATGTATGTATGTATGTATGTATGTATGTTTGTATGTATGCATGTATATTTATGTCTATAATTATTCATATAGCTCTATATTACCTTGTCTTTGTGCAGTCAAGGAAAGTCTCAATAACATATAACTGTACAGTAGAGACAACACAATCATCACCTCAGGTCACCTACACTGTGTTACTGTAGTGTAGGACAGTCACCAGGTAGTGGGGCAGTCACCAGGTAGTGGGGCAGTCACCAGGTAGTGGGGCAGTCACCAGGTAGTGGGGCAGTCACCAGGCAGTCACCAGGTAGTGGGACAGTCACCAGGTAGTGGGGCAGTCACCAGGTAGGTGGGGCAGTCACCAGGTAGTGGGGCAGTCACCAGGTAGTGGGACAGTCACCAGGTAGTGGGGCCAGGTCACACCAGGTAGTGGGGCAGTCACCAGGTAGTGGGGCAGTCACCAGGTACAGTCACCAGGTAGTGGGGCAGTCACCAGTGGGGCAGTCACAGGGACAGTCACCAGGTAGTGGGCAGTCACCAGGTAGTGGGGCAGTCAACACAGGTAGTGGGAAGTCACCCAGGTAGTGGTAGTGGTCAGGTCACCAGCAGTGGTAGTGGAGTCACCAGTGTCACCAGGTAGTGGGGCAGTCACCAGGTAGTGGGGCAGTCACCAGGTAGTGGGGCCAGTCACCAGGTAGTGGGGCAGTCACCGCAGTCACCAGGTAGTGGGGCAGGTAGTGGGGCAGTCACCAGGTAGTGGGAGGTAGTGGGACAGTCACCAGGTAGTGGGACAGTCACCAGGTAGTGGGGCAGTCACCAGGTAGTGGGGCAGTCACCAGGTAGTGGGCACAGTCACCAGGTAGTGGGGCAGTCACCAGGTAGTGGGGTCAGTCACCAGGTAGTGGGGCAGTCACCAGGTAGTGGGGCAGTCACAGTCACCAGGTAGTGGGGCAGTCACCAGGTACAGTCACCAGGTAGTGGGACAGTCACCAGGTAGTGGGGCAGTCACCAGGTAGGGGCAGGGGCAGTCACCAGGTAGTGGGGCACACCAGGTAGTGGGGCAGTCACCAGGTAGTGGGGCAGTCACCAGGTCACCAGTAGTGGGACAGTCACCAGGTAGTCAGTCACCAGGTAGTGGGGCAGTCACCAGGTAGTCACAGTGTAACAGTCACCAGGTACATACAGTCACCAGGTAGTGGGGCAGTCACCAGGTAGTGGCACATACAGTCACCAGGTAGTGGGGCAAACAGTCAACAGGTAGTGGGGCAAACAGTCACCAGGTAGTAAGACAGTCACCAATTAGTGGGGCAGACAGTCACCAGGTAGTGGCACATACAGTCCAGGTAGTGGGGCAAACAGTCACCAGGTAGTGGCACATACAGTCACCAGGTAGTAGCATATACAGTCACCAGGTAGTGGCACATACAGTCACCAGGTAGTGGGGCAAACAGTCACCAGGTAGTGGGGCAAACAGTCACCAGGTAGTGGGACAAACAGTCACCAGGTAGTGGGGCAGTCACCAGGTAGTGGGGCAGTCACCAGGTAGTGGCACATACAGTCACCAGGTAGTGGGGCAAACAGTCACCAGGTAGTGGCACATACAGTCACCAGGTATTTCTTCACTTAAGAGTCTCACCTTCACCTTTAAAACATCACTTAAATCACAAGTAACAGTAACATATCACTTCTGTAGTACACTTTTTCACGTATAATGCGAAGCAGATTAAGAAAAAATGACACTTTATGTAAATTGTCACTGTTGTATGCCTCAGGTAACCGAGTTCAGGTAGACTCACTAACCTTACGATGGTCCACAGCAGAGCAAGGCTGAACTGTGTACTCTGACGAAGGCACAGCAGGAGTGGTTCACGTGTTCCCTACATGAGAATTTATAGTGTAACGCAACGAGGGAGGGAGAGGGGGGGAGGGGGAGTGTCACTTGTCACAGATATAAGCTTCCATATGCTTGTGATCACGGAAAGTGAGAGGACCAAGGGAGGGGGGTGGTGAAGGACGATAGTGTGAAGGATTTCTGAGAGAAGAGGGAGTAGTGTATGGAAGGAAGGAGGGTGTATGGTAGGAAGGAGGGGGTGTATGGTAGGAAGGAGGGGTGTATGGTGGGAAGGAGGGGTGTGTGGGGAAGGAGGGTGTGTGGGGAAGGAGGGGTGTATGGTGGGAAGGAGGTGTGGTGAGGAGGAGGTGTATGGTGGGGAGGAGGGGTGTATGGTAGGAAGGGGAGGGGTGTGTATGGTAGGAAGGACGGGTATATGGTAGGAAGGAGGGGTGTATGGTAGGAAGGAGGGGTGTATGGTAGGAGGAGGAGGAAGAGAAAACTGAGTATACAGTAAGGAAGGAAGGAAGGAAGGAAGGAAGGGGAGATAGATGGTTGGGACGGAAGTAGGAATACTGAGGAGAGAGAGAGAGAGAGAGAGAGAGGGAGATGAATGACTTTGAGTGAAGGAGAGTTAAGGAGGAAGGTGAGAGAGACAGGGTGGAGGGAGGGGGGGGAGGTGATGTACGATTTGGATGGAGGGAGAGAGGTGGTGGGAGGGGGGGGGGGTATTGGTCATGTCATGGTGTCACTGGTCACCAAGGACAGTCACGGCTTCATGCACATCTCTTTCTGATTTCACGTTCGTCCACTTTTATATTTTTTACTGAAGAGCAATTTACATACGTCCACGGAATCGAGATATATATTTTTTTTACAATGGATTTATTTGCAGATTTCAATAGTTATGCATTTACAGATTCTTACCAAAGAGATGCGTATTTACATTCACCCATAAAAAAACTCGAGGTATTCCTAATCTCAAAGATCACATATCAATCAAGTGTCATCTTTCTCCTGCTCTGTCCCACACTCTCATACAACGAAGAAAATTAACAAATACATTAACATCTTCAGTAGTTGTGTATATGAGACGACTCAATATATATATAATGTGTCTGTTCACGTTTAGGACATTGTTGGAACCTTGGAATAATATTTTACGTGTTGTGTTATGGTCCTTTGTGGGGGAAAATGTTCTTCTTATTTACTAATTCTATTATTAAAATACTTACCTCCTGAGTACGAGGATTTAACCCCCTGAGTACAATTATTTGACCTCTTGAATACGATGGTTAACTCCTTGAGTACGATGATTTAACTCCCTGAATACGATGAATTCAAGCAATGAATTAATAGGTGAATCAAGTCATCGTCCTCCGAGGTTCATCGTCGTCCTCAAAGAGTTAAATCATCGTCCTCAAGGAGTCAGGTCATGGTCCTCAAGGAGTTAAGTCATCATCTGAGGTTCATCATCGTCCTCAAGGAGTTAAGTCATCATCTGAGGTTCATCATCGTCCTCAAGGAGTTAAGTCATCGTCCTCAAATTAATTTCCTGGGATCATGAGCTCCAATCATGGTGTAAACAAGACGAGAAGTAGACGTGTTTATGTGATGAAGATTCCTGTTTTGTTCTTGTTTCGTTCAGTAAAACAATCTATTTAATTTGTTTTTCTTAAATAATACAAGAAATTATCTGAAACATAAAGGAGGTTTTGTCTTTCTTTTTTTAATTAATAGCTTTTGTTTATAGATGTGTATTTGTGTGACTTTTGTCGACTTTTTAAAATATATTTAATGTGGTATTTTTGTGAACTGTTTGGTGATGTGTAGTTTTTGTTTGTTTGTGTTGTTTACCTGATCCTGGTGTTTGTGTGTGTGTGTGTGTGTGTGTGTGTGTGTGTGTGTGTGAATATCAGTGAACTGTAAGAGGTAGTGTGAATGTGCGTGTGTGAGCGTGAGCGTGTGTGTACGTATTTTATCATTCAACTACCGCTACATACACGACATTCATAAATCACACACACACACACACACACACACACACACACACACACTCACACACACACAACTAAACCTAACCTAACCTATCATCATGCACTAAGAGCCATCCGCCATACACGAGTCGACCGGCCACCGTCACAGGTAAACTCTAATGACGGATTTAGTTGTGCACGAGACAGGTATGGAAACAGCTAGGTTTAAAGTGGGTAGAGGGAGGGAGGAGGGAAAGAGGGTGAATTTGTACACTTCTTGCATCAGTAAATCTCCGCTTGGTTGAGTTCTACGTGTGTGTGTGTGTGTGTGTGTGTGTGTGTGTGTAGCCTGTGATCTTGTGACAGAGAGACCTACAAAAAATAGCAACAATCAGCAGGAAGAAAATAAAATTAAGAAAACTAATTTAGACCACCTCCACCCACACCCCCCACCCCACCTGTGTTATGACAACTGATGCTCTTGATTGTGACAGATTACCTTGTTACGCTGAGTGCAGATAACAGTGTAATGCTGATGAATTGTTTTAGGATGTTAACTCGTAATGGGGTGACGTAGGTGTGTGTGTGTGTGTATTCCTAACTCTACACCTGAACTGAGACCTAAACATGCAGTACAAAGCTTCAGGTGTGTTGGGAGTTGTGGATGTACTGCATTACACATCTGAAGCCATATACCTCTACTACACACCTGAATCAATCACATGGTGACATCATCTTTATTCTCTTGCTAACACCATCATCACTTTTGCTGACACCATCATCACTCTTGCTGACATCATCATCACTCTTGCTGACACCATCATCACTCTTGCTGACACCATCATCACTCTTGCTGACACCATCATCACTCTTGCTGACACCATCATCACTCTTGCTGACACCATCGTCACTCTTGCTGACACCATCGTTACTCTTGCTGACACCATCATCACTTTTGCTGACACCATCATCACTCTTGCTGACACCATCATCACTCTTGCTGATCACCATCATCACTCTTGCTGACACCATCATCACTCTTGCTGACACCATCATCACTCTTGCTGACACCATCATCACTCTTGCTGACACCATCGTCACTCTTGCTGACACCATCATCACTCTTGCTGACACCATCATCACTCTTGCTGATACCATCATCACTCTTGCTGACACCATCATCACTCTTGCTGACACCATCATCACTCTTGCTGACACCATCATCACTCTTGCTGACACCATTATTACTCTTGCTAACACCAATGACACTGTTCCCGGCACTACCATACTCTTGCTGACATCATCATCACTATTGCTGTCACCATTAATACTTTCTTGCTGACACCATCATTACCCTCTTGCTGACATCATCACTACCCCCTTGCTGACGCCATCACCAACCTGCTGACACGTGGCTGACCTTGACTCTGGGAGCTGTGACATGACAATCAAAGCTGAACTAAATTTATACTATTTCAAGCTGACGCAAACGTGGTTGATGATAAAGCTTGTATGCCGGCCTGAAAAATGGGGGATGATTGTTTATATCAGTGAGTCTATAGAGTTACCCCCCCCCTCCCCCCCCTCCCCCCTACAACAAAACAATACTAACAAGCTTGCAATATCAACATTGATTATTCAGTGTTCTATTGTGTTAATTATTTTACAAGTTATACATTACAGTTAGACATGAAGTTACTTGTTCATTGTGTTAAGGGTAGGAAAGTATTAAACAAATAATGAGGTTAAGATATAGGCAATAAGATTAAAAAAAAATATTAGTCAAAATCAAAAAATAAAATAAAGTTAGAAGTTCTTTAGAAGTCAGAGATCTAACAAAAACAGGCGACAACTGTTGTTGGTCCCAGGTAGATGAACACTTACCTGGCCAGTACCGTGTGAAGGTCGGCAGCGGTGATGTACGGCGTGTGTTGCCCGTACATACCTGCTGCCGTGTGTCCGTCCTCACTCGGGCTGTGTTGACAGTCATACCACCACTGTGAATAGAGATTGTGTATATTTGCACACACACACACACACACACACACACACCCCCTTGTTTTACCCCCGTTTGGATGGGGAAGATTTCAGACTGGGGGCCATTGTGCAGGACACTGCCGTTCATGTCATCGTGGAGTTGCCTCACAATGGTGATGAATTTTGGTGGGCAGCCAAAACGGCTGAGGGTCCACCACAGGGCTTCCCTGTTCACGGGCAGTAAAGATCATGTCAGTGGTGCCACGTGATGGTCTAAAC
>NW_024732415.1:1709337-1771837 GCF_018991925.1 Homarus americanus | reverse complement strand
TTGGTGGAGGTGATGACCTGGGTCTGGCCTGGCTGTGTGACGGTCTGGGTGATGACGTTGGTCCTCACAACATTTTGTGTGCTTACCACGTCCTGGCCAGGTACTACCACGGTGGAGTAAATGGTGCTGTACTGAGTACGGTCCACGGTACGGGTCTGTCCAGGTAGCTGTTGGGTCCTGGTGACAAACTGTGTCTGGTAGACGGTGCTCACCACCTGCTGAGGAACCACCTGTGTAGAAACAACATTCCTGACAACAGTTGTTGGGACCTGCAGGATGCTGGTGGAGTATCTGGTCTGGTACTGTACCTGTGTCGTCACAGCTTGTTGTGTACGTGTGACGTAGTTGACTTGTGGTGGCAGAGTGACGACCTGTGTGCGGACGTTCTGCTCGGTGCGGGTCACAGTCACTGTCTGGTACTGGACGGAGGGCACCACCTGGGTGCGGACCACCTCAGAGTACACAGTGGTGTATACCTGCTGTGTGCGGACGGACGTCTGGGTGACGTATTGTACGTCGTTGTTGTAGACGGTGGAGGTGATAAACTGGGTGGAGTACTTGACCTGCGTTGTGTAGGTGACTGTTGGCTGGCAGTTTGGCTGTTCATCTGGCGGCAGGTACGTCAAGGACGACTGGAGGTCGATGTTGTTGTCGAAGAGCTGGCGGCGAGGCCTGTCAACAGAAGCCCCGAGAGCACAGCCCAGCAGCAGCGATAATAGCACGGCCCGCATCCTGTGGGAGAGAACCTCTCATGAGAACAATACAACTTTACAGTACAGTAATGTGTATTTTATCATCAAACAGGGAAGTATACTTACTTGTGTGAAGATAACAGTGAAACACTTGTTTAAGAATGTTACATCAAAACATTGTCTAAGAATTGTTAAAGTGTATTTTTACATTTACATAAATACAAAAATCAAATGTAAATAGTAAGAAGTAAACATTGCGCCAGTTTATAAACAAGTTGATCTCTTGGGAGGCAAACGCGTCTCATCTTGTGCCCTCTTGTATGTGTTGCCACACCTTATGCCGCGGTCCTCATACAAGCTTTAGTCATTGTCTGCTTAGAAGTTGAAAGGAGTTCCTGGATCATCATAGTTGTATCCGGTCTGGCCACAGGTGGCGGTGATGGTCTGTGTGACGGTCACCTGTCGTGGTTGGTTGACGGTCTGGTAGACCACTTCCTGTCGAGGTTGAGTCTGAACCACCTGTTGGGTGATGACTCGGTTCTGACCGGGCACTTGGACCACTGAGGTCTGCACTTGTTGCTGGGTTTGGACTACAGGGGCGGGGGTGACATACCGGGTCTGGACCACCGTCTGTACCTGAGTGAAGGGCTGAACCCTGGTCTCGTAACGGGTGGTGTAGATGGTGGTGGGCACCACCTGTGTTCGCACCACCTCCTGAGGGACCACCTGGGTCTGGACCTGTGTCTGGGTGACGACGTTGGTCCTGGTCACCACCTGTTCGCGAGTAACGTAAGTAGTTTGGTAACGCGTGTTGACGGAAGTGTAGGGAATGACCTGCTGGCGCTGTACGTAGGAGGTACTGTAAACATTTTGGCCTCGGACATAGCTGGTCTGGGCCTGCTGCCGGTACTGCGTCGAGGTAACGTAGCGAGTGTTACCTGGTCCCTGACGGCTGACGACGGAGGTCTGAACGACGGTCTGGACGCGGGTCTGTACTACGTCACGGCCTGGGACGGACACGACGCGGGTCTGTTGCTGCACCTGGGTCTGGTAGTTAGTGACGGGCTGCCTGACCGTCTGCACCTGTGTGCGAGTCACCTCCACAGGTACTACCTGTGTTTGTACCTGTGTGCGGGTGACGTAGCTGACCTGTGGCACGACGCGAGTTGAGGTAACATAACGAGTCTCCTCACGAGGTGGACTTGGCACAGTGTTTGTCACGACTCTGTCATTGACCACGTTGGTTGTACGCTGGACCACTCTGGTCTGGTACTGGACCTGTGTTTGGACACGAGTCTGGTAGAGTGTAGTTGGCACCACCTGTTGTCTGACTTGTGTTGTGGTGATGTACTGTGTGTTGACCTGGTTGACGGTCTGGACGTTGACGGAGGTCTGGACGCGGGTTGTGAATTCCACCGAGATGATGGGCGCAGCCTGGCAGTCCGGTGTGCTCCCAGAGGGTGGTAGGTAAATGTCTGGCACAGGGTAGCTGTACCCCTGAGGAGAGGCTGAGGCCAGGGCAGCCACCAGCAGCGTCGCCGTCAAACGCCACATCCTGCAAAGAGAAATTCCACAGGTTAGAACAGCGGTGATTGGAACCCCCGCGTCTCGGCAACTCATTTGGGAATAAAGTCCAATCACGCGCCGCTCCCTCTGTGCAATTTCTCTATGCTTTGTGGGCTGACCCGAGAGGACTTTATCGCCCAGATGAGCCGCGAGGCGCTGACCTGGTCACCGAATTATTGAACACAACTCAATGGGGATGTGAAATTTGGTGGAAGAAAGTTGCAGAAGGATGACAAAAGTTAGCACACACACACACACACACACACACACACACACACACACACTAGAGCATCACGAGCAAGTCTTCCAAACTTTTTTGTATTTGTGAGTAGAGTGAAGCGAGGAAATGAGACGGTTAGATAACAGAGAACCAGGTCGTTGGTCATCACCTGTGGAAGATCAGCGCCTCCACCCGCTTCCATTCCTCTACTCCAGTCCTCCTACCACTCATCCCCTCCCCCTCTCCTCCCTCCTTTACCTCCCCTGCTCTCTCTAATCATCCACCGCGGTAGAGCTGAGGTCGTCTGCGCTGTAACAACCAGTATTGTGTAAGGTTTGTCATGAGGTGGAGGAGGGTGGAAGAAGGGGGGGGGGTCGGGCCTGTGCATTGACCTGCCTGTGATTTGCTGAGGCGCCCTCCACACTACTAAACCACACTACTGCTGACGTTAAGGTGAATGCATTAGTTAACTGACGGTGTGTAGGTCGGGGAAAAGGGTGACCATACCAACTAGCGGGGTAAGGTGGGTGGGGGGAGGGAAGGGGGAGGCAGATGGGTTACTGGTGAGGGAGAAGGAGAAGGTAGGTGGGGGGTATGGGGAGGGTATGGATATGGTCGATGGTAGAGATAGATGGAGGGGTGGATTTATGAGTGAGGTAGGTTGAGGGTTGGAGGGGAATAGCAAGCATTAGAAGGGCTGATCTGGCTTTGTTCCAGGATCACCCCACCCTCGGTCTCCTCTTCTACACTCTCTATGTATATCATCCACTCTCGTTCTCTATGTATCAACAAGCCGTGTCTTTGTAAGTGAATAAGCTTTACAATTGTCTACTTTCTTTCAAACTAACAGAAATATAACCAACTATTAAAGAGAATTAAAGAGATTCCCATTTACTTGTGTTTTTATAAGTTTGTGAGTTTTCAAGAACATTATCAACATCACCTTCGTCTTACAAGAGCTAGTTATAGTCTTGATGTGAACTAGTGGTCATTTGTCTATTTTTTTTTACTAGCAATATCACTCGTTCGCTTAAAAGTGAACTTACTGCACAGCAATTTCATCCGCCTCTTAAGATCGTTCCATAAATAACACCAACCTCGTCTGAAATTAAACTTAAAAATCTTTCAAGTCTTTGGGGGGTTTTGACTTAACCCCTTGAGTACGATGATCCTATCCCCTTGAGTACGATGATCCTATCCCCTTGAGGACGATAACTTTATACCCCTTGAGTACGATGATCTTAACCCCTTGAGGACGATAACTTTATACCCCTTGAGTACGATGATCTTAACCCCTTGAGTACGATGATCTTAACCCCTTGAGTACGATGATCTTAACCCCTTGAGTACGATGACTAAGGTCCTCGTACTCAAGGGGCTAATACCATCGTACTCAAGGTTTTTAAGATTCTGAGGACTCTTGGGTTCATTGAGAGCGAGAGTGGCTGAGGGCGCCTCCAGCACAAAGAGTGAGAGTGACCAGACGAGAGACGTGTTAAGCCTTGTATGAGTGACCGAAGGTGATGGGGAAGGGAGAGGAAGTTAAGGGTGTAACGAATGAGTTACCAGAGGATAGAATGAGTTACTGTAAGATAGAATGAGTTGCCAGAAGATAGAAATGAGTTACCAGAGGATAGAATGAGTTACTGTACGATAGAATGAGTTACTGTACGATAGAATGAGTTACTGTACGATAGAATGAGTTACCAGAGATAGAATGAGTTACCAAAAGATAGAATGAGTTACCCGATGATAGAATGAGTTACCCGATGATAGAATGAGTTACCCGATGATAGAATGAGTTGCCAGAAGATAGAATGAGTTACCAGAGATAGAAATGAGTTACTAGAGGATAGAAATGAGTCATCAGAAGATAGAATGAGTTACCAGAAGTTAGAATGAGTTACCAAACGCTAGAATGAGTTACCAGAAGATAGATAGAGCTAATAAGAGAGGAGTGAGAACGAATACGAGAAGAAGCTACAAATGATAACAGGGAAGAAGAAGAAGAAGTCACTAACAGCTTTACCCCTCAATTACAGGAGAACGGCCATTAGAGGTGGTTCACGGTGATTGGGTCATTAACAGTGGCAAGGCTATTAGTGTGGACTGTTTCAAGGTCCTCCTGATGGTAAGTCGTTCTGCTAGTGTGTGTGTGTGTGTGTGTGTGTGCGTAGGTGTGCGTATGTATGTATGTATGTATGTGTGTATGACCCAGCTGGCGCTCATGTCTAAACACACACACACACACACACACACACACGCGCGCGCGCGCAAACAAACATCAAGGGACTTTACAACCCGTAATTACGTATGTATCGACGAATATCAATTTATCGGAGATCAGGTCAGCGTGGGGCACCGAGAGGTCACGAGGTCACTGGGCAAGAAAGATCATGACTTGTAGGGTGTTGAAATCTTCCCCACGAGAGTCTGCTGTTCCTGATTCTCTACTGAAGGATCTTTGTCAGCAACTTGTTCCTCGTTAATTTTATTATGTAGAAACTATTAAGGTATCAATGTTAATCCCCAATATGGTGTTAAGATTACACTGAGACTTTAATTATTTACGTTCACTTGACATGAGTTAAGAAACAACATTAACGCCGAATGTCTGTGTGACTCGTTTGGCTCACGTTGTTCACTTAATTTATTAATATTAAAATACGTTCTTGTACAAATATCATCATTCAATATATTTTAATCTCGTTCAAGTTAACTTAAATAATGTTTAGAGATGAACGCACTGATGGGTCGTCTTGCCACAGATAACAAAACACTCGTTCTTCACTTTCCATAATTACGTTTGTTTTCAGCAGACATATTACACATACCTTGGTCAGTGTGAGGGGGGAGTCCACGGATCTGAGAACTGAACACTAGACTGAGTTCAGCGACTGTGTCTTAACGCCGGACATCTTCCTCCTATTTATACTGGAGGATGGGGAAGGGTTGGTCTTAATTCGTTCCCTTTTTTTGTCTTCAACATATTCTAGTCCTGATCAAGTTCCTGCTGGTAGGAGGCGCTAAAAGGATGGGAGGGGCTGAAGGATATTTCGGGGGAAACAGGTGCCGCGTGTTGATATCTTGAACATCCCGTACCTCGCCCCTCAATACTCTGAGACCTGAAGGTGCATCAGTAGAGAAGTGTACATAGCGGATATAGTAAACGAACTAATAAATATATACCAGAATTTAATTATAATACGAGAATATCACAATGAGGACGATGGTTGATGGTCTCGGTAACTGCAGGTCGAACACAGGACGAGAACGATGCTCCGACCAATCAGACGCCACTTTCGTCCTGGACAAGCCCCGCCCGCCAGTGTACGGTGGACTACACTTAGGCTCTTCCCCATAGCCAAGTCAAGGGTCATTTTATACATAGACGCTGAAGAGATGTTCTTTGACCACCAGAAGTAGCCAGGACAAGGTGTAGAGAGAGTAAGTGTTGTCACCAAGGGCGGCGGATAGTGTTGAGTCTTTCCCTTGTCGGCCTCCACCCTCACGCCCGTATAGTACTCCCACGCCCGTACAGTACTCTCACGCCCGTACAGTACTCTCACGCCCGTACAGTACTCTCACGCCCGTACAGTACTCTCACGCCCATACAGTACTCTCACGCCCGTACAGTACTCCCACGCCCGTACAGTACTCCCACGTCCGTACAGTACTCCCACGCCCGTACAGTACTCCCACGCCCGTACAGTACTCTCACGCCCGTACAGTACTCCCGCCCGTACCCGCCGTACAGTACTCACGCCCGTACAGTACTCCCACGCCCGTACAGTACTCCCCACGCCCGTACAGTACTCTCACGCCCGTACTACTCCCACGCCCGTACAGTACTCTCACGCCCGTACAGTACTCTCACGCCCGTACAGTACTCTCACGCCCGTACAGTACTCCCACGCCCGTACAGTACTCCCACGTCCGTACAGTACTCCCACGCCCGTACAGTACTCCCACGCCCGTACAGTACTCTCACGCCCGTACAGTACTCCCACGCCCATACAGTACTCTCACGCCCACACAGCACCATCACACACACACACAGAGGCATTAAGTGTAAGAGATCCAACTACTGTACTTATTAATACTAACCATAAGTCTCACAGTTGGCTATAAAGAGTTGTTTACTTGTAGAGTTCTATTAAGTGCCACCACGTACTACTGTCCTACGTCATTGAGTATAATAATCGTAGTTGATAATATTTCTATACTAATCCGGGTCTGCGTCAATGGATTTAGACAGTTAAAAGAGTATCTGTCCATCCTTTCCCTCTCTGTCTATGTTATAAGAAAGCGACGGTCAACACCATCACCAAGTCGACCACCCATCACAATTTCCTCCTCCCTTTGTTAATGGTCTGGCCTACCTGATGTCTGAGTGTGGCTTACAATGGTGGTTCTCAGTCGGTTGGTGTTATTCTTGGTATTATCACCTTTATGGTTATTTTATCATTATTTATTTAATTTTAAGTTATATCATCCGTCCCACTCTTGTCCAGCCTAGAACAACTTCATCGTCATCTGCCGTCGCTCTCATAATATACCCTCGTCATCGTCATCTACCGTCGCTTTCATATACTCTCGTCATCGTCATTACCGTCGCTTTCATATACTATCGCTATACCCTCGTCATCGTCATTACCGTCGCTATACCCTCGTCATCGTCATTACCGTCTCTATACCCTAGTCATCGTCATCTGCCGTTCTTTACTCCTTCACATTTCTCCTCGTGACTCAGAGACTAAGGCAAAACTCCCTTACTATGGCCAGGAGGAAAGTAACGACGAATAGAAGGCTCCCCCATAACACCTCACACTGCTCTTGCTGTCCTTACTCAGGTGATCAATATAACCAAAACTACCCAACACGCCCTTCATCGTCAGGAGACAACACCGCTGACGGGGACAGAAGGTGAAAAGACATATGAACGGAAATACCTCTGCAGAGCTCTAATTAACAGTGTCAAGCCTGTTCCTACCTCACCGTTATGGACCGAATGTCAGAATGTTTTAAGATTCCTCCTGTAGATCATGGTAACTGTATATCAATAATTAATAACAACACAACAATACTCAGGCATTCACTGAGGTAGGCAGAGGAATGTGTGTGTTGGTGTGTGAGGAGGACCATGGCTCTAACTCGTCCAGAACTGTTCAAAGGTTCGAATCCCTAAACTAACATTCACATCATGGGTAATTATTCCTACCTTGTGTTTCAGAGGTTCACTGTTCGTCTTGAGTCATCAGTTACGAATCACTAACTCAGTACTTTCAACTTACGAACTTAAAATCTACTTCATTGAGGAAATTTCAAGATCAAAAGAGGTTAATAAGTCAAAACTTAATATATTACCCTCGTGAAGCAATGACTTGGGCTGATGATAAGGGAGTTAATTGCCGTGTCTTGGGGTTATCTTATCATCTGTAAATTACAGTGTTGTCGGCTGGTTGACTTAGCGCTACAGCAACACGGCGATAACTTAACAAGAAACATGTCTGAAACCTTGACGAATTTCAGGTTACAGCAAAACAGTCGATGGAAGGTTAAAAACAAAACTTGATCTCTGAAAAACTTTTGCCAAAATTGAGGTTTCTAAATCGATACCAGAATGGATTTAAATAAGAAGTAAGTTGTTTTCCGAAGTATGGAAAGAAACCCAAGGAAAAGGAAAATGATTTATGAATCGTGTGTAAATAAATGGTTTCTTGTTTTTAAAATGTTTGAAAAAGAATATAAGTAAAGATGGTTTCTAAAATATGTATCTAAGCAAAGGGATTTCAGAAGTATGAGTATATATATATATATATATATATATATATATATATATATATATATATATATATATATATATATATATATATATATATATATATATATATATATATATATATATATATATATATATATATATCTGTTAGAGTTTAGATAGAAAGCAATAGTTTCTGACACGTGAATGCAGGTTTCAGTCATTTCAGTAAGAGTCGATCTGAGGTTTCACTCTGTTTCTCTTGTCTGATGAGTCGGAAGAGATAATAAAGACGTGTGTGTGTGTGTGTGTGTGTGTGTGATATGCTTGTTTATATCTAAAAAAAATCCTGTAAAATTGACGAATAGCCAGATCTTCCTTAAATCCTCCTACAAATAGCCAGATCTTCCTTAAATCCTCCTACAAAGGCTGATGCTCCCTCACTAGCCTTCACAGTAGTGTAAAGATGTTGTCCTGTCTCACCAGGCTGATAATGTTCACACCTTGAGTTCAACAAATATTAGTAACTTTTTGTGGTTGTTGTTGTTTTGATCAGTGGCGTCGTGGTGTCCTTGAACTTCTGCCTCCTCCTCCTTCTTTGTACCTCCTGTTTCTTCCTTCTTCCTTCCTTGTGCCTCTTGCTTCCTCCTACTTACTCCTTTCTTCTCCCTACTAATTCCTTTCCTGCTTTTTACTCCCCCCACCACCTTTCCCTCCCTCATTTCCCCTCCCTCTATTCCCTCTCCCCCTTCTCTCTCCCCTTTCTCCTCCTCATTAATTCCTTTCTACCCCTATCCTATCCCTCTCTCTCTCTCCCCTCTCTAATCCCTCTCCTCCTCTCTAATCTCTCTCCCTCCTCTCTATCACTCTCCCCTCTCCCTCTCCCCTTCTCTCCCCTTCTCTCTCCCCCTTCTCTCTCTCCCCCTTCTCTCTCTACCTCTTCTCCTCCTACTCTCTCCTTCATCTCAGGACCCTGGTCTCTCCTCCCCACAAGGGCTCAGCAGCCAAACCTCCTTAATTATCAAGCAGGTGACAGGTGAAGAGGCCTGGCCGAGAGACTTATCACCTGTTCGCGTTGTCAAGGTGTTCTCGGTATCAGGTGTTCTCGTTGCCAACGTGTTCTCGTTGTCAAGGTGTTCTCGTTATCCAAAGTGTTCTCGTTGTCAAAGATGTTCTCGTTGCCAACGTGTTCTCGTTCCCCAACGTGTTCTCGTTGTCAAAGATGTTCTCGTTGTCAAGGTGTTCAACATCAAGATGTTGTCGTTGCCAACGTGTTCTCGTTGCCAAGATGTTCTCGTTGTCAAGGTGTTCTCGTTGCTTAGGTGTTCTCGTTGTCAACGTGTTCTCGTTGTCAAGGTGTTCTCGTTGTCAACGTGTTCTCGTTGCCAAGGTGTTCTCGTTGTCAAGGTGTTCTCTCGTTGCCAAAGGTGTTCTCCGTTGTCAACGTGTTCTCGTTGTCAGGTGTTCCTCGTTGTCAACGTGTTCTCGTTGCCAAGGTGTTCTCGTTGCTTAGGTGTTCTCGGTGTCAAGGATAACAGGACAACCATGAAGCATCTCAAGGTGTCCGGTTGAGCTACAGTGGTCTGGGTGGAAGCTGTAGCGTGTATCCCAACCTGTGAGTCTGACTCCTGGAGGCTGCCACATGTTAACGTATGAATGACCGTCGTTACTGATTTTTGTGTGATATTTTCTTCTTATTTATATCATGATTTCAGTAGTTTTATGGTATTTGAATTTTGTTTTTGTTTTCTGTAGTGAGAAACCTTATATTCCTTCTCTTGGGCCTGATTCGGTTCTAGACTGAGAATAAGATGAGTTCTTAACGCTAGACAAACGACTGAAAAACAAAGGTGGTTGTTTTAAGAGGATGTTCCAGGGACGATTTATGATCCCAACACTGTGACACACGTCCTGCCTCCTACCTCCACATACCTCTGATTACCTGGATTTTCTACACACATTACAATAGTATCCTTCAGCATCAATTAGAGGTCTCTATTACCCAACGTATTTGTTTATTAACTTTAATAATAATTTCTCTTAAATATGTTTGCTGCTTTGTTTTTTCCAATAACTTATAAATGTATAATGAATATGTGTTATTTATTAAGTCTCATTATAGTATACGCCTCTTACCTGGTGACAATGACAGGTGGGTAACGAGTTCCTCTCATTGATACCCGGACATAAGCTCTCTAGGACAAATATCCCCCAAGAAAAATTCCACTCAGGACAAAATCCCCTTGGACAAAACCTCATCATTTAAAGTGCAAATTAGGACAGAATCCAACCCCCCCCTTTTTTTATATCACTTTTTCTCATGGTTAGGTTAGGTTAGGTTAGGTTAGGTTAGGTTAGGTTAGGTTAGGTTAGGTTTTTGTCGTAAGGGGATACAGATGATTCATAGATACATACACACAAACGAGTATACATAGAAACAGAAAGATGAATAGATAGATAGATAGATAGATAGATAGATAGATAGATAGATAGAGAGAGAGAGAGAGAGAGAGAGAGAGAGAGAGAGAGTCAACATACAGGTGACCACCTTGAGTACAATTTTCACTTGTTCACCAAAATTTAGTGAATCCTTAGGCAGAACATCCCACTGTCTAGACGATACTCAGTGGCTTAGACGTACGGCAGGTGTGGTGACGACAGGTGTGGTGATGACAGGTGTGGTGATGACAGGTGTGGTGATGACAGGTGTGGTGATGACAGGTGTGGTGATGACAGGTGTGGTGACGACAGGTGTGGTGACGGCAGGTGTGGTTATGACAGGTGTGGTGATGACAGGTGTGGTGACGACAGGTGTGGTGACGGCAGGTGTGGTGACGGCAGGTGTGGTGGCATTAGGTGTGGTAACCGTGAACTAGACCTAAAAACATTTAATCTTAGTAAGGTGAAGAGTTTCGTATGTTTACTTTTACTAAATAAACCTGTTATTCTGGTTTATTGTTGTGAAGATGTTATATATTGATGGTTGTGTTGTGTCCGGGTTGGGTTGAGTTTATTATTATTATTATTATTATTATTATTATTATTATTATTATTATTATTATTAGTATTATTATTATTATTATTATTATTATTATTATTATTATTATTATTATTATTATTATTATTATTATTATTACTATTATTTTAACATCTTTAACATTACATCCCACCACCATCATCATCATCATCATCATCATCATCATCATCATCATCAATCATCACTATCATCATCACCATCATCACCACTTACAGTATCAACTAACACTGTAGCAACACGATCAAGCTACACAATATCAACACGAGGTAACCTAACAATGGACCACCTGAGCTATGAGTTAATTGTCAATGTACAGGTGTATGTAAATGAGACGTTCAGGTGAAACACGACTTAGTAAACACAGGGCATTAAAGGGTGGATCCTACTTACCTGTCTACCTTTCTTTCTTTCTTTCTTTCTTTCTTTCTTTCATCCCCCTCCTCTCTCTCTCTCTCTCTCTCTCTCTCTCTCTCTCTCTCTCTCTCTCTCTCTCTCTCTCTCTCTCTCTCTCTCTCTCAGACCACCGACACAGCCTCCAGGTAAGATGGTTGAAGAGCCAACCCTAATGACCATTTTACCATTTTACTAACTTAGACCCCCCCCCTCTGTGTGTCTGAGCGAGGTGAGAGGGAAGTGAGAGGGAAGGGGTAAGAGAAGAGACGAGGACGGAGGGATAGTGGATAGTGGATAGGGCGGAGAGGGTTAGCTGAAGGGTGAGTGGGAACGAATGGGATTCTTAGAGAGAGGGAGGAAGAATGTGAAAGAAAATGGCTGGAAGTAGGAAGGAGGGAAGTAGAGAGAAGGGGAGAGAGATGGAAGGAGGTAGGTGGTAGACTACAAGACATGCCACTTACCCTCCATTCTATAAAGGCTGCAGCTAATTTGTCTGTCCTGTTACTCTCTCTCTCTCTCTCTCTCTCTCTCTCTCTCTCTCTCCCATACACCAGTAGGAGGCAGGTCACCTTCTTTGTTTTTCTTTTTTTTTGTTTTTTAGGGCTAGAGGTCGACCTTGAGGGAGTAAGCTAACACCTTGAGGAAGACCACAAGGAAGACTCAGACCCCTTGACGCTTTGTAGAGGCCCTTCCCCCCTCCCTCCCTCTCTCCCTCCCTCCCCTCTCTCTCTCTCACTCAAGGCCAGAGAAAGTGAAAACTGGGGAGGGAGAGGGAGGTAAGGTGAGAGAGAGAGAGAGAGAGACAATCATACGTCTATTTGTCTCTTCTTTCTTCGACTTAGTTATTATTCTTTGCATTTTTGTCTTTGTTTTCATTAATAGTGGGTGCCAACATCGCTCTCTCTCTCTCTCTCTCTCTGCTCTGTCTGTGTGTATTTCTTTCTGTACGTCTGTCTGTCTGTCTGTCTGTCTGTCTGTTTGTCTGAGTAGCAAAACATTAACTAAAAAGGAAAATCAATCATGTTTATATATTCCCCAGAGGGTTTTTACAGAAGGCAAAAAAATATATAAAATAAATTTCCTTGTGGTTAAATATAAAATGTATCTGGTATGTACTGTATATGAGAAGGTCGTCTGAGGAAAATTCACAGTCGATTACTTTTGTCTTAGGAGAATTTAATCAATTTCTTAGATGTTGTGTCAGGAAAATTCACAGTCGTCAGGCAATAAGTAATGAAGAGTGGGTGCAGGAAATACCTGTAGCGAAAGCAGTGCTAAGATTACCTCGTTATCATCCCTGCACTAAGGCATTTCCACCCCCCTCCCCCTTCTCCTCTTCCTTCTTCTTTTGCCCCCTCCCCTCTTCCTCCTCTTCCTTCTAACCCTTCTTTTTCTTCTCCTCTTCCTCCTCCTCTCTTTCCTACCCTCTTTGTTTATCTCTCTCGTTTATTTCCTCCTACTCCTCCTCAACGACAAAGGCGGCGGGAAACCCTATGCTAGTGACCTTGACTAGTCCTACCAACGGCGATGGTGGTTGATGGTGGGTGGTGGCGGTGGATAGTGATTAGTGGTGGTAGTTGGTAGTGATTGGTGATGGGTGGTGGTAGGTGATTAGTGGTGGTGGGTAAGGGTAGTGATGATGATTGTTGTTGTTGTTGTTGTTGTTGGTGGTGGTGGTGGTGGTGGTTGACGACAGCACCCACCGATACTCCCACCACCACTACTACCATCACCACCACTACTACCATCACCACCACTACTACCACCACCACCACTACTACCATCACTACCACTACTACTACCATCACCACCACTACTGTCATCACCACCACTACTACCACCACCACCACTACTACCACCACCACCACTACTACCATCACTACCACTACTACTACCATCACCACCACTACTGTCATCACCACCACTACTACCACCACCACCACCACCACCTACACAATAGAGCTCAGGTGTACAATTAACATAAATTAAACATTCACAAGTGTATTTACCTTTCTTGAACAGTGACGGGAGCTGACAGGTGCTGCCCACTTACCTTGTTGCAGCCACCTACTGTCTACCTCCTACTGTCTACCACCTACAGTCTACCACCTACTGTCTACCACCTACTGTCTACCACCTACTGTCTACCACCTACTGTCTACCACTTACTGTCTACCACCTACAGTCTACCACCTACTGTCTACCACTTACTGTCTACCACTTACTGTCTACCACTTACTGTCTACCACCTACAGTCTACCACGTACATAGTCTACTACGTACACAGTCAACCACGTACAAATTCATCATGTACAGAGTTCCCCCACGTACAGTACATTATAGTCAGCACGTACAAACATCACCAGGGCCGCTAGATTCACCTGACCTCTGCTATCTGCCTGGTAAATGTTGCCTCTCAAACATAAACATTTCCTCGCTTGTCAGATCTCCGTAAACACATGATTACGAAAGAGGAAACAAAGACGAAACGATAATAAGAAATAATGCGAAGAGAAACTGTAATAAATGAGAACGTGAAAGGAGAGAAATATGACAATAATTATCTTTTTTTTTTCATATTGTTTATTTTTTTTCACCCACGGAAAGACAGACACGACAGACAGGCAGACAGACGGTGACAGACAGAAATACAGACGGAGAGGTAGATAGACAGACAGATAGACAGATAACAGAATATGTATAACGTATTTTAGGAGTGAAGATTTAGGGTTCAATAATGGGCAAGCTGAGCAAGTAGGGGCAAGTATGGGCAAACATGGGTAAATTGAGAAAGCACGGTAAATATGGAGATAAAACAAACATTGGCAAATAGGGCAAGCATGGGCAAGCATGGGCAAGTACGGTAAGTATGGGCAAGCATGGGCAAGCACTAAGGTTCCTGTTGGCAATGTATGTGTGACTTGTAACCTCACACAGAAACGTGATGTACGCCCAGGATATCCTCAACAAGCAGGGTGGCGGGAGGGGGGGTTGGGGGTTGGGGGGAGGGGCTGGGGGGAGGGGTTGGGTGGAGGGTTGGGTGGAGGGTGGAGGTTCACGGGGGGTAGGTGTCACGGGAGGAGGGGGGGTCACTGGGTAGGTGTTAGGAGTGATTAATTCCCTACTAAACTTAATAATATTAGTGAACAAAGTGTATCATCAGTTATTGGAAGATAATGTTCATGACTTCACTCGTTTTTTTTGTGTCTGTGTGAGGAATAAAGAGAAAAATATTGTTATCTGTTAGGCATCTCTCTGTTTAGTTAAGGGGGAAGTTATCAGTGGAGAAAGTTAACTTATTCTTGTTTTATTATGACATAAGACAATATTACGTCATATCCGTAAACTATTACCGTAGAAGGAAGGACCGTTCACTCGTATACTCAACCATTACCAGGTTTATCACTTAAGGTGGGGACCGTCCTTGTCGACTTACACCGCCGCCATCCTCAGTCGTTGTCCTCACTCTACACACACTCACCTTCAACTAAGTGAAGGTCTAAGAGGAAGCATACTGCCATTTTAGAGGGCCAACCTAGTACCCAATCACTAGGTATTTTTCAAAGCTTATAGGCCTCCTTTCTGTATTGTGAATGGTCAGACAATATTGTGGGCGGAGTTTTAATGTCATGGCACTGGGAGATAAGTGACACAAAAGGGAGGATATCAGTCTGGAGAGAGGCGTTTGGTGTAAGGGTGAAGGATTATATTTAACAGCTGTAAACACGACCTCTGTGGCTTTCCTGTGCGGCTTTCCTATGTTACAGCAATGTTTACAAGTACTGTTCATATATATTACCTAAAACAGCATTAACAAACACTATTAACAAGCAACGTTAACGGGGAAAATACTACAGTAAAAGCTGGTGACCTACAAACAGTAAAAGTCTTAAATACGGTCCAACTTCTCTGCACTTGCACGGTCTTGATAACCCTATAATGTCTATGCCTCCTCCTCCTCCTTCCCTACTACTACTACTACTACTACTACTACTACTACTACTACTACTACTTTTTTTACGTGGCCTCCAGCCTCCCCCAATAGCCACACCTTCGCCGCCATTTATTTACCTTAATATTAAATATCCTAATACATAAGAAGCTATCCATCTGTGTTAAATTAGTTGAGCCGCAGATCGATGCGGCATTCAGTGACTGTAGCCTCATAGTCAATATCTGCAGCAGTTGTCGGAGTAGGGGCAGAAGCCTTTCCCCTGAGGCAGAGCAAAGCCGACCGAAGAGAGAGAAGGACAGTCGACATCTCATCCAGGCTGTAACATAACTTCTGGGCTGCTGCTTCTGTTCGGAGATCAGCTCCGCGAGTCTGGCGTAGAAACATCTTGCGCTTGGGCCCATCCCACCAGAGGTTGTGAACACTAGCGGAGTGAAGCTGCCTTGATCGACATTTTGAATTCTCTCCCCATATGCCCTTCTCTTGTCGTTCTCGTTCCTCCTATGTGCAGCATCGAGAGCTAGGTTACGGTGACAAACGGCCATGGGATCAAAAATCCTGATGTCGAAGAAGGCTCGCTGTCCCTGCGTCCAGAATCCTCGAGCACTGACGTCCACACGGGCTTCGTTAGATGTGTTTGAAGTCCTGTGTTGGAGGATCTCGCCATCCAGTGGAAGGAGGGTCGGTTCTACCATATGTCTCTACGACATTATTACTACTACTACTACTAATACCACACCACCTAATTTTACCTCTCTCCTCACCTCATTTACGTGACGCATTTTGTATCAGCAAAGGCGATTTGAAATGCACCTGTGTGACGTTCTTGACGACTAATATCTAGGCTCTTAATGCACCTGTGTGACGTGTTCTGACGATTAATATCTAGGCTCTTAATGCACCTGTGACGTGTTCTGACGACTACTTATCTAGGCTCTGCAATGCACCTGTGTGACGTGTTCTTGACGACTAATATCTAGGTTCTTAATGCACCTGTGTGACGTGTTCTTGACGACTAATATCTAGGCTCTTAATGCACCTGTGTGACGTGTTCTTGACGACTAATATCTAGGCTCTTAATGCACCTGTGTGACGTGTTCTTGACGACTAATATCTAGGCTCTTAATGCACCTGTGTGACGTGTTCTTGACGACTAATATCTAGGCTCTTAATGCACCTGTGTGACGTGTTCTTGACGACTAATATCTAGGCTCTTAATGCACCTGTGTGACGTGTTTGTATCAGTAAAGGTTAAATAGGAAGATGGAGAGGGGCGGGTGTATAGGTTTCGTCTTCAAGGCTGCAGTGGTACCAGAACCGTAATATCATACCCCAAGTGTCCTTCTGTATGGTTATCAAATCACCTTTACCTTTTATATAATGTTAACTGGTTTATGGTAATTAGATGCATGGGAGGGGGTATACCTGTGATTATTATTATTAGTGGTAGTAGTAGTAGTAGTAGTAATAGTATTGTATCTAACATTTCTCTACATATCTAAATACTGTATTCTTGTATTTACTATGGAATAAATCAGATTTTTACCAAGGTACTGTTCAGGTTTTAATTACTCCTGGGTTTCACATTTTTTCTGTGATTAAGTTTTGGTAGAAATATTATTTGTTAATATAATAGTTTATGTTTATCTCTTAGAGTCTGTTTAATTATTGGGTCTAAATATGAGGAGTCTGGTTTGTTTATACTCAACATTAATTTCATATAATGTTTTATTTCTCTTGTGGTTGTGTTCCTTCTTCACTAAGCTGTGTAAACTATCTGATGGTGGAACAACATCCTGCCAAGGTGGTGGAGTAACCCTACTGTATACACTTGGACATACTCGGCACCCACGCTGTCATTTTAACCAGTACGACCTCATAAAGGTTATTTTTATCATAATAACTCACGTCATATTCATTTTAATTCCTTTTGAGAGATGTATCAAAACAGTGTAACATATTTTACTACACGTTAAGAACAGGTCACTCGATGTAATAACCATCCTTGATAAAAACGTAAGATATCTCTCACTCTTATTACACATCCACCAGCTGGGTCAGGTTAGGCCGTCGCTGAGGTGAGTAAATGAGCTAAGGAGGTCCGAGTCAGCGACACACACATACACACACACACACACACACACACACACACACACACACACACACACACACACACACACACACACACGCCTTGGTCAGGTTGGCATTTCTTTGTTGTACGTAGTCACCGCATGACATGTCACTCATTAACTGGCATGTCAGTGACTATACTGAGCGACCTTGGGTGCAGGTAGTACTGTCATGGCGACTACTTCCTTAGTATGGGTAAGGATAGGTAGGAGGTGAGTGGTGAAGGCAGCTCTATTGTGATCCTGCTGACGGGAAGGGTGGGGTAGACTACGTGCAGGGTGGGGTAGACTACGTGCAGGGCTAGGCTCTTAATGCACCTGTGTGACGTGTTCTTGACGACTAATATCTAGGCTCTTAATGCACCTGTGTGACGTGTTTGTATCAGTAAAGGTTAAATAGGAAGATGGAGAGGGGCGGGTGTATAGGTTTCGTCTTCAAGGCTGCAGTGGTACCAGAACCGTAATATCATACCCCAAGTGTCCTTCTGTATGGTTATCAAATCACCTTTACCTTTTATATAATGTTAACTGGTTTATGGTAATTAGATGCATGGGAGGGGGTATACCTGTGATTATTATTATTAGTGGTAGTAGTAGTAGTAGTAGTAATAGTATTGTATCTAACATTTCTCTACATATCTAAATACTGTATTCTTGTATTTACTATGGAATAAATCAGATTTTTACCAAGGTACTGTTCAGGTTTTAATTACTCCTGGGTTTCACATTTTTTCTGTGATTAAGTTTTGGTAGAAATATTATTTGTTAATATAATAGTTTATGTTTATCTCTTAGAGTCTGTTTAATTATTGGGTCTAAATATGAGGAGTCTGGTTTGTTTATACTCAACATTAATTTCATATAATGTTTTATTTCTCTTGTGGTTGTGTTCCTTCTTCACTAAGCTGTGTAAACTATCTGATGGTGGAACAACATCCTGCCAAGGTGGTGGAGTAACCCTACTGTATACACTTGGACATACTCGGCACCCACGCTGTCATTTTAACCAGTACGACCTCATAAAGGTTATTTTTATCATAATAACTCACGTCATATTCATTTTAATTCCTTTTGAGAGATGTATCAAAACAGTGTAACATATTTTACTACACGTTAAGAACAGGTCACTCGATGTAATAACCATCCTTGATAAAAACGTAAGATATCTCTCACTCTTATTACACATCCACCAGCTGGGTCAGGTTAGGCCGTCGCTGAGGTGAGTAAATGAGCTAAGGAGGTCCGAGTCAGCGACACACACACACACACACACACACACACACACACACACACACACACACACACACACACACACACACACACACACACACACACACGCCTTGGTCAGGTTGGCATTTCTTTGTTGTACGTAGTCACCGCATGACATGTCACTCATTAACTGGCATGTCAGTGACTATACTGAGCGACCTTGGGTGCAGGTAGTACTGTCATGGCGACTACTTCCTTAGTATGGGTAAGGATAGGTAGGAGGTGAGTGGTGAAGGCAGCTCTATTGTGATCCTGCTGACGGGAAGGGTGGGGTAGACTACGTGCAGGGTGGGGTAGACTACGTGCAGGGTGAGGGAGGTTACGTGCAGGGTGAGGGAGACGAAATAGTATCAATGTCAGATGCAACTTGGACTTGGAAGGCCCAGTAGACTCGTCGCTAAGATCAATAAGAAGAGATGGTATAGAATTCAAGGGGTGTTAGTGAGGGAGGGAGGGAAGGGAGGAGGGAGGGAGGGAGGAGGGCAGCTTGTGTCCTGTTGGCGTCAGGAGAGGAGTGATGTGTGTGTGTGTGTGTGTGTGTGTGTGGTTGATATACGGTTAACGCCATAAACTGGTACAGAAGAACGAAACTAGCAGCTGCCATTGCTGTTGTATATATAAATCAGAGGTGCAGTGCTTCCCTCCCCCCTACCTGCCTTTCCTCCCTGCCTGCCTCTCCTCCCTTCCTCTTTGCCTCCCTCCCTCCCTCCCTTCCTCTTTGCCTCCCTCCCTCCCTCCCGCAGGACAAGGACACGCCCTCACCCCACCTACAGCGTCTCCTCCGCCTCCCTCACGACAGGTCTGCTTCAGGAAGGGCGTGACCCCCTGAACTTGCCCGCCTTCACTCAAGGTAGAATATGGCCGCTGTCTCAGGTGTTGGGCGGGCTCTGTGTATGACCATTTGAGGGAGTTATCATAAGATTTGTATACAACAGGACACACACACACACACACACACACACACACACACACACACGCACACACACACACACACACACGATGTTGTTGACGCCTCAGATTCATCGTCTATATAAAACACCAGACGAAAGCCTTGAGAGATACAGTAATCCACAACCCTCAAAGGCACGTGACTGTCAGACCAGAGGCAACACTATCAAGCACCGCAAGCACTTCCTGTGTGTGTGATGTAACAACTGTCATGTAAAAAAATGAAAGCATTATTGAGTCGTCTTAGCTGGTACACACACTCATCTTCAGCCAGTAGTGGTCGTGTGTGTGTGTGTGTGTGTGTGTGTGTGTGTGTGTGTACTCGTATATGTGTATGTATGTTTGTATAAAAGCATCGTATAGTAAGAACGCCAAGAGAAATCCTTTCTTGCTCCATATTCTCAGAGACTGACGCCCAAAGAGACTTAGAATGAGACGACATACACCACATTACTACAATCTTAGGGATAATTATGTCACAACGAACGAACCACTTGTGAAATCAACTTAACATGACCAACACGTATGGAGAGCAGGTTGCCTTACAAGTATGTGAAAGTGTATATTGGAATTCTTATCTGTGTAAACATGGTAATGGGTGTAAGTTCTTGGTTATTTGAAGACTATTGCTTTTAAGAGTTAAGTTTATAGTGTTGTAATGGCAAGGTGAACCATACTTAGTGAATCATTCAGGTGACCGCAGGATGACACACCACCTACAGTACCAAGGCTACACGAGGGAGGAACACCCTGACGAAGGTGATGATGTCTACACTTCCTGGTGCTGACGAAGAGGTGACACTACCTCCCTCCTAACTGACTGATTGACTGGCCCCTACTACTGGGACACTGACTGGCCCCGACTACTGGGACACTCCTGAAACATCCACTCACTAACTGGACACTCCTCAAACACACTAACTGGACACATTCAGTAACTGGACACAGGAGGATGGGTTGCGACAGTCAAGGACATGGCCGTCACAGACACAAGGACGCCGGAGGATTGCGGAAACGACCATCTTCTCATTTTTTTTTTGTGACTGTTGATCCCTTTCAGACGTCAGGCAGCCCGGTAAGACTTCAGGTAACTCAGGAGGTCTTTAGGCAACTCAAGAGGTCTTCAGGCAACTCAGGAGGTCTTTAGGCAACTCAAGAGGTCTTCAGGTAACTCAGGAGGTCTTTAGGCAACTCAAGAGGTCTTCAGGCAACTCAGGAGGTCTTTAGGCAACTCAAGAGGTCTTCAGGCAACTCAGGAGGTCTTCAGGCAACTCAAGAGGTCTTCAGGCAACTCAGGAGGTCTTCAGGCAACTCAGGAGGTCTTCAGGTAACTCACGAGGTCTTCAGGCAACTCAGGAGGTCTTCAGGTAACTCAAGAGGTCTTCAGGTAACTCAGGAGGTCTTCAGGCAACTCAAGAGGTCTTCAGGTAACTCAGGAGGTCTTCAGGCAACTCAAGAGGTCTTCAGGTAACTCAGGAGGTCTTCAGGTAACTCAAGAGGTCTTCAGGCAACTCACGAGGTCGTCAGGCAACTCAAGAGGTCTTCAGGCAACTCAAGAGGTCTTCAGGCAGCAGGCAGGAGGTCTTCAGAAACTCAGGAGGTCTTCAATCAACTCAGGAGGTCTTCAATCAACTCAAGAGGTCTTCAGGTAACTCAGGAGGTCTTCAATCAACTCAGGAGGTCTTCAGGCAACACAGGAAGACTTTAGCCTGTTGTATGGTTTATGTTATATTATTATTATTTTGCCAGTAACATATTTCTATAACCTAACCAACAACAACCACAAGTTTTAGCTACACCCACAACTACCCACAATCGCTTGCAACCTTTTCCACAACTCGCCATTTTTTAGTCATATCTATTAATAATAACTTCCTTCTACCGTACTATATACAGTATATCTAACAAGGACCCAGTACACAGCCTTGAGGTACTCCCTATGTTTACGTCAGACTAATCACTCAGAACGCCTCTCTGCCTTACCCAGTGTTGTACTTCTTCTTGTGGGACCTGCTGGTAGGTGTTAGTCGTGTTTGGTTTATGATAAGAAGTTGGGATTGAAGAGCAGGAGGATGAAGTGTGGAGAAGATAATGGAGAAGGTGGAAAAATAGAGAGAAGAGGAAGAAGAGGCATGAGAAAAATTTTAATGATGACGATAACGTTGAAATAGATGACGAAAAAATGAAGAGAGGAGGAGAAAGAAAAGGGGAGAAGAGTAGTTTATCGTCATCTTCCTCAGAACAAAAACAGAAGAGTAGACAAAATCTCTCTCTCTCTCTCTCTCTCTCTCTCTCTCTCAGTCATCTTCTCAACACTTCTCCACAACGTAAACACAACAATTTCCTGCTGTCTTTTGCACGTAAACAATCATTATTCCTTCTTATACTTCACCAAATGTAAACAAGGGTACCCGTTCCCCGTGCTAATTGACACTGTTTGTTTACGTGGTGAATGGATATTGTTTATGTGGTCCTTATCATGTATTAGAACCTCCTGTGTTTATATGGTACTATTCTGTTTTATATTTCCAGATATAATTGCATGGTCGAAGCTTTAGTTACAGCTCGTCAATAGTTACTAAGAAGATTTATTTCTTCTTAAACTCAAATCAATATTTTCCCTCTTGACTTACACAGTGAAATGATCACAGATTTCGTTGAATTTTCCTAACACACACACACTCCCTCTTCCCCGTCCTCTCTCCAGCCAACCACACACACACACACACACACACACACACACACACACACATCACCGTTCCTTCTCCAACCCTCCCTTACTCGCTCGCCATTCGTGTCCTCACCTCAAATTTATCTCTTCAGGCGTCTATGTGATGAATGAATTGGTAATGTCAGCTAAGGTAGAGCCAGAGATGGTAAGGCCCCCCCCGGGTAGTCCAGGTAGTCTTATGTAGCCTCAGTTTGCACCAGAGTGTTTTTAGTATTTTATCATAGGTCCATGTAGCCCGAAGGTAGTTTAGATTAGTCGTTCTGGCTAATACAACGTAGCCCGGAGTCCAAGATAGTTTTTGGCTAATTATACTGACTTGAGGTAGTCGTAGTTAATCCCATTTAGTCCGTGATAGCCCCATGATTGTTTTCTGTAATCCTATGTAGCTCTAATAAGTCCCAATGATCTCTGTGTAGTTAATGGCTTTCCAGTGGTAGTCCCGTGCAGACCAACATAGTCCCAGGAAATGACCATCAAGTGTCGTCTAGTGTTGCACCATTAATTCAGGGGAGTGGAGGAACCCGGGGGAGAGAGGGAGGTACTGGCAGGACCGTCCTCTGTGTAGCGGTTGACGAGGTCACTTGAATTTTCCTGGTGATAGGAATGCTGGATCATTTCCTTCTCCTCCTCCTCCTCTTCTTACAACACTCCTCAAAGTCTTCCTCGTCTCCTCATCCCGAAGGAGGTGTAAATGTCGGGGATTTCGTCATTTTCACCCCACAAAACAATCCTCAGACACAATTATACTCCTGAAGGTGTCGACAGAGAGAGACTTGACAGGTGTTCCTTCTTACATCTTCGTCAAATATTACGAGAAAATCACAAATAATCGCAGGTTGTTAGCATCATCACACGTAAGCTTCAATGACATGTTAATATGTCAGTCCAGTGGCGTTAAGTTTTACGTCACGAAATACCAAACCAAATGTCTATATTAGGCTTTACAAACTGTATTTCCCACTCAGTTTGAACTGTTAAGAATACATTTAACTAACCCACCTTAAGCTACCACACAATAAATGTCATATACATCTGTGTGGCTTTGTTTGTCCACTTCTCCTCCCACACAAATCGATTAACATCCAGCTTCCCAATTACTGCTGGGTAGACACACACACACACACACACACACACACACACACACAACCTGGCGCCAAGGTTTATGTGTGTGTGTGTGTCTGTGTGTGTGTGTGTGTGTGTGTGGTGAATTGAATTATGCCGTGGACAGCAGCTAGTTTTTTGTGCACCCCATATTCATTCTGAGAGCGGTGGCGCATAAAAGATTACAGAGCAGAGGCCACAATGGGTATTTCACACTCCTCAACTGTTGTGGTGTTGAGTGTTACAGGGTGTTTCTAGCGCATTGTTTGTTTAGGTCTGTACATCAGGTGTGTGTGTGTGTGTGTTGTAGCATACTATCGTACTTTTCCTAAAAACGTAGCATACATTTCTTAAAGGCGTAACGTAAATTTCGTAAGGGCGTAGCGTACATTTCCTAAGGGCGTAGTGTGAGTGTCCTGAAGGTCAGATCCAACCCGATTTTTCCAGACCATTTCATGATTGGTCACAGTTCTTGGCTTCCTCCACACCTCATTAGCTCACAACCCTCGCTGGAACGTGACTATTGCTGCTACTGCTATTGTTACTGCTACTGTTAGTGCGTTAGTCTTAATGATAGTGCTACTACTGTACTACTACTACAACTACTACTTTTTATGGTCTCTAACCTCCCATTATAGCCATACCTTCTTCACACATTTTATTACCTAACTATCCTAATACAAAAGTAACTACCTAAGCTGAGTTAGTTAAGATCTATGCGGTATTCAGTGACTGTTGCCTCATAATCAATATCTGCGACTGTTATCGGCTTTGGGCCTAGTGATCTCTTTCCCCTGGGGCAAAGCAATGCAGACCTAAGCAGAGAGGATAGTCGACATCTTAACCGGGCTGCAATGTGACTTCTGGGCTGCCACACCTCAGTCAGTCTTACATAGAAACATCTTTCACTTGGTCCCATCCTACCAGCAGCTCTAAACACCAGAGTAGTGAAGCTGCTTGAATCCACAATCTAAATTCCCTTCCCTTACTCCCTGTTCCTGTCGTTCTCGTTCCTCCTGTGTGCACCCTCAAGAGATGGGTTACGGTGACAAGCGGCCATGGGGTCTAAGATCATGACGTCAAGGAGGGCTCGCTGTCCCCACGTCCAGAATCCTCGAGCTTTGATGTCCACACGAGCTTAGTTGATAATCCTGCGGTGGAGAGAGAGAGAGAGAGAGAGAGAGAGAGAGAGAGAGAACAGCTCAGATACACAACCTTATATTTTTTACCTGTAAATGTTGACGACCTCTACATCGTTTTCTCCCGTTTTTATTATATTTTAGAAAACCGGTCCTCCCGTCGGTTCACCTGTTAGACCTCCCGTCGGTTTTCCTGTCTGTCCTTCTGTCGGTTTCCCTGTCTGTCCTTCTGTTGGTTTTCCTGTCTGTCCTGTCGGTTTTCCTTTCGGTACTCCTGTCGTTCTTTCCGTCGGTCCTCCCATAAGTCTTCCTGTCGCTACTTCCGTCGGTCCTCCTGTCGGGCAGTGAGCACATCCTCTGAGACTAACCCGTTTGACCACCCTGGCCAGGTTGACCGACTTTCGCCTGGTGGACGATGGTTTGGCAGCGACCATCCCGAAGGGTGTGAGTGTGTGTGTGTGTTTGTGTGTGTGTGTGTGTGTGTGTGTGTGTGTGTGTGTGTGTGTGTGTGTGTGTGTGTGTGTGTGTGTGAGATACCCCCATCCCACCTCCCTTCCCTACCCTATACCCTGCCCCTACCTCCGTAACTGCTATTATTATTATTATTATTATTATTATTATTATTATTATTATTATTATTATTATTATTATTATTATTATTATTATTATTATTATTATTATTATTATTATTATTATTATTATTATTATTATTATTATTATTATTATTATTATTATTATTATTATTATTATTATTATTATTATTATTATTATTAGTATTATTATTATTGTTGCTGTTTTTTCAATGCGGTTCAATAACTTAATATTATATACGGGTTACGGTTATCAGGTCCTAAAGTAAGAGATATATTTTATGACCTGGTTATATTATCGTGGGTCAACACAGCGCCAGCACTAACGATCAGCAGCTCCTAACGTTTATTTCCACATCATAATAACACTACTTTAAGCTATGCCAGGCGAGCCAGATTATCGTGCCCTCTGCCTACACTGGCGAAGTTTACACCATGACACACACACACTGACAGAAAGATGTTGTGTGTACGTATTAAATAATTTCATAAGATAGAAGTAAAAGATGTCTTTATTTTGTACGACTGTGAGATTCTCTTTAGTCTCCCTGAGTGTGAGAGACGCCCGCCATAAACAGGTGAAGGGAACGACTACCTGAGGATAGTGCCATATATTGTCACTGGCACTGTTTTGGGTTGAGGATAGTGCCATATATTGTCACTGGCACTGTTTTAGGTTGAGGATAGTGCCATATATTGTCACTGGCACTGTTTTGGGTTGAGGATAGTGCCATATATTGTCACTGGCACTGTTTTGGGTTGAGGATAGTGCCATATATCGTCACACTGGCACTTATGGGGGAGGATAGTGCTATACATTGTCACACTGGAATTCATAGTGGGAGGTAAACCATCTTTTTGAAGTGAGACATAGTGTACGGGTTTGGAATGCTGCACAGATCCGCATTGATAGAGAGAGGATGATGAAGGATGAGAAGGTAAATAAGAACTGAAAGGAGAGAGAGAGAGAGAGAGAAAGAGATAAATGATAAAACATGAGAAATAAAGAACGTAAGAACACACAAATCAGTAAACAGAGGAAATGAAATATAAAAGAAAACATCAATAAAAGAAGTGAAAGTAATAATGAATTCAAAGCTAACAACAAAACAAAAGACTGTCATTTAGTGAAGGGCCGATGAGGATGGTGTTGAAGAAGCGGGTTGTTGAATGACGTGTGGAAAATTATGTATGACTCCGACCTTTAGTTTGTTTGCTATAACCCAGCTGTGTCCTTACTACAACCAGCTGGCTTCCCTGTTAAAGTGAAAGCCAGATGGAGTGTTAGCTGATTTATATTATTATTATTATTTATTTTTTCTTAGTTATTTTTTAATGTATTTATCTCTTTTTATGTATGTATGTATGTATGTATGTATGTATGTATGTATGTATGTATGCTCTACCTTCACATGTCTCTTCAGTTGTTTAGTTCTCTAGATAGTTCCTTCTATAGGGATATTAGTAACTTGTCAATGATATATTCTGTAATTTTCAGGACTACATACATATATATATACATGCATACTTACATATGTAGTGGACGTTAAGTAATCATCTTCACTACTCACTTTAAAAATGGTTGTTGGTGTTATTTTAAATTTCTCTCTGATTTATAAATGGTTGAGAAAATTTATAAGATTTTCAGAAATCTTTGGGGATGAAAATCATTGACGGTGAACGGAAATAAACTCATAGGAAAAAATCACATTTTATTTATATACCATTAACAACTAAAGTAATAAAATTGGTTAGGTTAAGTTATGTTAGGGTCTGTGTCTTTTTTCTGTAATTATTTTCTTGTGACATTTTTTACTGGGACTTTTTTTCCTGGATTCGTCACAGCCGAAATATGGTGGAGGAAATAATATATTCTAATCCTGAGTGATTTCCTTTTATCATGGCAGCTTTTAACAATATTTAATGTAGCGGTTTTAATAAATTCTTGTATCTAACACTGGTTTATGTTTTTACAGGTTGAGACATCAGGACAAGGTAAGTACAGTGTGCCAGTTTAACACCTGTCGGATATCATCACATTGAGGTGTGGTTTGAGGGTATCCACACCTAATACATTATTCAGTGCTACTTTGAATTAAAATACCATGAATTATATTATTAAATTTACCGATATTATCTATAATTATACGAATACTGAGACTTAGTACTGAGGTAAATCAAAGCTTGTTGCAATGTTAGTTTTCAGGTTCAGTCAGGTAAGTTTAAAATGTCAAGGTTTAATTAGAAGTAAATTTAACAATTAGTATGTCATTTATGGAGGTAGTGTGGTGATTGTTTTTTCAGGTGGAGGTAAGGTTCATGTACAGTATTTATTTCAGTACAACACAGGCTAGTTTACAGACGCAGATAAAGTACAGTACGGGTCATGTTTTGTTGAACACCCCAGACAGATAACAAGGTGATTAATGTCGCTTTTCCTTCTTAAAATATTACTGATTGCTTTAATTTTTCACTAAATCTGCCTGTTATTGTAAATGATGTTTATAATCTTGTTTTTTTAGGAGTCTGTGTTTGTCGTCAGGGTATCATCACTAATTGTTCACTGAAAGGGTCAAGGGAGATGGTCTTGTAAACTGCTTTGTGACTGGTTAAGTGACGTAGGTTTTAAATTTAAGTGTGAGGGACAATTCTGACCCTTCCCTCCCTCCGGCTGGTTACACACTATGCATCTGTTTCTCATACCTCATATATCACCTGGTGTAGCTGGGAGTCCTCATTTCTCACCCAGTGTTGGTGTGGGGTGACTCGGGTCTGACTGGTGAGGTCTGTGGGCCGCTACCACTGACCCCTGAGGACGGTACTGACTTGTCATATTTCAACACCTGCTTCCATTCATTTGGTGTTGATCGTCAATCTTTGCAATGTAGTGTTGGTTGTAGGGGGTTGGTAAATCCTGATGGGGAGGAGGGGATAAGGGTAGTTAGTGGGGGGGGACAGACCATTCCTGCGTCAACATCATTATTATTGTAAAAATTTCTACTTCGTTTTTAAATTATTATTTTTTCTTAATTATTTTAACTTAATATTCATTTATTTCATTCATTTTATTTTTTCGTTTATGTCATTCTCAATATTTCTCAACGCTTTGTTTATTATCATTGTTATTTTTTTAATCTCAGTATCTTTACTTTCTTTCTCTCTTGATATTCTCAGTACTCTCTATGTATGTATGTATGTATGTATGTATGTATGTATGTATGTATGTATGTATGTATGTTTACTTCGATATATCTTTATTTTTGTACATATATTTTTATAAATTTTTCTATTTATAAATTTTAATGTCTTTTTTCTATCTGGCTTTAGCTACCTGTCTATCTCTTCATATTATAAATTCTATCTATATATCTATCTTTATCGTTCTGTTTCTATCTCTACCTTCCTCTCCTCTATGTCTCTCTGCTCCCAGCGCGTGGTGTAGTAGTCACGCGTGAGTGATCATCTACATACCTGCCTCAGGTGTACACAGTCATGATCACAGTCACGCTCCGTGGGTCATCCAGCACCTCGTGTCGGGAGTGTGGAAGGGCAGGTTGTGTCACTTTTCCTCAAGCTGAAAATCTAAGCTTTTTATCTACCAAAAATTTCATATCTGAGTCATCTCCGAGGATCAAATTTTAAGCTTTGAATTAATCCTGAAAGTTTCTTGTCTAAGTTCCAGGTAGTCACTTCAGCTGCTTTGGATCTTAACGTTGAAACTAAGCTTTTATGAACGTGAAAGTTTTATATCTTATTCATCCCTGAAGCTGAAATATTAAGCTTTTAATCTACTGACAGCTTCAAATTACATCACTCCATTTTATCTGAAACTCACCATCACTCTCTTACCCTCCTTCCCTCTCTCTTACCCTCCTTCCCTCTCTCTTTTTTCCTCCATCCCATTCTCTTTCCTCCCCCTCTCCCCCTCTCCAACTTTCTTTCCTGTCCCTCTCCCCTTTCCACCTTTCTTTCCTCCCTCTCCTCATCTCTTATTCTCTCTCATACCTTCCTTCCTCTCTCTGTCTCTCTCTTTATCCCTTCCTTCCTCTCTCTGTCTCTCTTATTCTTCATTTACTCATCAACCTCCTCAGGCGTCATTAACCAGTTCGTCATCTCTAGTATTTATTGACCTATATCACTGTCCGACACACACCTCAGGTTCCCAGTGGCGCGGGACGTCTCCAAGTCTCTGGGTTCAATACCGTGTGAGTAAGAAGGTCGTGGTAATTACTGTACTCGAGGCACGTAAATGTACTCAGAGATTATAGGGAGTACATGAGTGTCAAGGCACGATAACCCAGGAAAACCGGACAGCTTACAAACCGCACCGCACTGACTAACCATTATCCCAGAAAGCAATATACTAATTAAATAATATCCAGGTTCCTTAATTACTTTTATTAGGTAGACAAAAGCAGGTATCGTAAATGAAACTTGTCCAGTGTTTCATCCTACGCGGGGATCGAACCCAGAGCTACATGTTTGCGAAGCGAGTGTGAGCTGAGTGATGCATGTATAATTATTCATGATTACCATAATTATATATTTTTTTTTAATTTATATTCTAATGTACACAAAGTAACACACAAGGTCAAGCCCGTGTGTCCAGCAGGTGACCTTGAGACGAGCACTCATACCTGGCCAAACCTGTACCCATTACCACCATTGGTACCCGACAGGTATGTGGTACTCCTAAACTGTAACTGGTATAAACTGTATGGGTGATAACTTTAGACAGGTTCAGATGTCTGTAATCACGTCATGTTATAGGAGACTGTTGGTCCTAACTGTGAACCCCAACCACAATGAACCACACCCTTAATGAACCACACCCTTAATGAACCACACCCTTAATGAACCCCAGCCTTAATGAACCCCACCCTTAATGAACCACACCCTTAATGAACCCCAGCCGTGAAGGACCCCAGTCATAGTGAACCCCAACAGGAATGTAACAAGCACAGAGATCATTGAGTGGGAGTAAGCAAGAAGGTGAGAGTGAAGTGAGAGGGAGGAACATGACTCTGCCTAAGTACATGGAGTCACGCACTGTAGACTGAGTGTTATGTCATAGTAAGAGAACGGGACAGAGAGAGTGGGAGTTGGAGAGGGAGAGGGAGAGGGAGGGAGGGGGAGATGATGGGAAAGAAAGAGGGAGAGAGAGAGAGATACAGGAATGTTTAGGGAGTTAAAGATAGACAGACGGAAGAAGAGAGATGGTGAGGAAACGAACAAAGGAACGGGAAGAGTGAATGAAGAAGGCCCCAGGAAGGTTGATAAATGGGTGAAAGAAAGACGAATAAAGAAGTGAAAGAGAAAGTAAGAGTATTTAAGAAAGATATAAAGAAGAGTAACTTGATTAGAAAGAGGAAGAGGAGTTTGATGGAAGGGGTGTGTGTGGGAATATTAAAAAGAGAATGAAAGTGGCTGGGAGAGTAACGGAAGAGGAATAAACGAGTAGGTGGAAAGTGAGAGTTGGAGTGAGAGGTGAAGGAAATAAAATATTGATAAAGGAGGAAGTGGATTACAGTAATAGCGTGGGAAGAGTGACAAAGGGGAAGGGGAGAAGAAAGGGCGAAGGGAAGGGGAGGGGGTTAGCGTAGTGGGAGAATAAAGAGATCGTGCAGAAGGTAAAAGATACGTGAAGGAGTGAGAACAAAAGCTGAGAAGAGTCAACATCACGTAAGCGATCTGAATGAGATACTGACCTAGTGATGCAGATAATTGAGGGAAAACAAACAGAGATGACTTGTGGAATTTGAAGGTCTTGAAAACTAATATGTATTAGTGGGTTCGGTAAATCGGAGGACATCCTGGGAAAAAAAAGAGATTAGTAAAAGTTAATAAGTCTTAGTGAGTCTGATGACAGCCTGGGAAAAAAATAAGCGTAAAAGAATGAAGGGTGAGTCGGAGGCTAACCTGGATAAAAAAAAGGATTGGTATACAGTAAGTACAGGTGGTGAGTCGGAGGCCAACCTAGGAAAAAAGTCGGAATCCCGCTGTAACACTTTTTCGTTTTCTAAAAGCGAAGAAAAAATATTAAGAATTAACATCGAATCATTTTCATATTTGTATATATTTCATGGCTAAATATTACCCAAATATCATTGCATTAGATAAGAGCATAAGATCCGTTTCGTTGTAAGTAAATAGATATATGAATTATATAGATACACCTAACCTAACCTTATCTAACCTAACCTAACCTTATCTAACCTAACCTAACCTTAAACAAATTCTACTGACTACATGTACTTTTTTTTAATAATTATTTGAAGTTAAAACAAAAAAATTATAGAAATATTCATGATATTTTTACCACGTATATTGGAATGTTAAAGTACGTCTTGAAAGGTCACTGTCACCTAATAATTCACTCAGGAAACTTTTAGCTGTGCTTGACTGGTGTCCAAAGTCTTCAACAACTGACCGTGACAATCTCAGAGCAAATCGGCATTGAACTGAAATTCTTATACACGCTGTAGATTGACATTCAGTACACGCTGTAGATACACACACACACACACACACACACACACACACACACACACACTGTAGTAAGACCAACATAAACAACATTGGAGAATCACAAACCAGGAATACACAATAACCAATTTCACAACACGTAACGATAACCATCCAAACGACTCAAGGTATATTTACGTTACCCTTGAGAGACGAAAGAAACAGAATAAGTAAAAAAAAAAAATGATAATGAGTTGGCGTGATATTACTATGACAAGAACAGACACACTCACCTGTATTACCTGTGATTTGGGGGTTCTCTACACACGCCAAGGGCCTCTGTCACCCACGCTTGACTTGTAGTGACCGACATGCTGGTGGTGGTGGTGGTGGTGGTAGTTGATATTTGGTGGTAGTAGTGGTGGTGGTTGAGAGAGGGAGAGAGAGAGAGAGAGAGAGAGAGAGAGAGAGAGAGAGAGAGAGAGAGAGAGAGTTATATGGTCGTGTTATACATTACTATATATTAATATGCCTGGTACAGTATATTAAATAGATCCTTTAAGGATTTTGGTCTGTGGGGTAATTGTTATGGTAGTAATCGTTTTATTATTATTATTATTAGTACCATTATTATAAGTGGTAGTAGTAGTAGTAGTAGTAGTAGTAGTAGTAGTAGTCGTCAGCTTGTGGTGACGTCACACACCTCTGCCTGTTGCTTCTCACAGCTGACAACACCACGTAGTAACTTTATGGCTGTTACACATTATTGTTGTTGTTTGACGTGTGAACTCTCTCTCTCTCTCCCCAACACACAACCCGGTAACAACAGAGAGAGAGAGAGGAAGATTATGTACATTACCACCTACCTAGTTCCTGGTGTTGCCTCACAGCCCACGTCAACAAGTTCTCGCAATTGCCTGCTGATATTCGAGACAGATAGACAGACAGACAGACAGACAGACAGACAGACAGACAGACAGACATATAGGCATCAGGTCTTCCCCACAGCGCGAGACTAGGTTTGAGATAGTGGTGGTGAGATAGCAAGAGACTTACACAAGGATGACATGAACGTATAAATGTGTATGGTTCTCATGTATGACACACACACACACACACACACACACACCGACCTGTAGAAGCTGTAAGGTTATCTGGCCAAGGATGTCCCCGGTATAATGTCGGGGATGGTGACGGTATAATGTGGGTGGTAGGGGGGCTGGTATTAATGCCAAAGGGTCATGTAAGAAAGGAAGGTTTTTAGGAGGCGAAGGGAAGGTGGGTAATAGGAAGAAGAAGAAGAAGAAGAAGAAGAAGAAGAAGAAGAAGAAGAAGAAGAAGAAGAAGAGAAGAAGAAGAAGAGAAGAAGAAGAAGAAGAAGAAGCCCCCCACCTCCACTAATTACCTACCTGGCTCCCTCAGTACAGGTGAGTCAGCACACAGGTAACGGTGGAATGAATTATACACCAATGGCTTAAAACTCTGCACATCGTTACGTTCCTATTGTCGCAACATCTTTTTTTTTTCCTTCTGTTAAATTGTGTAGTTAAGGATGCATTGTTGCAGCGACAGGTGTAATTAAGAATTGAATAACGCGGCCGTAAATAATGAAATGGTAACTGTAAAGCTGCCAAGTTGCCAGTTATTATATTTCGTAACTATTTTAAAAGGATATTTGTAATTTATTTTTTTCTCGATATTTACGTTAGTTGCGTCGGTACTGGGTGAGTGGTTTTGGTGGTGTCTTCTCCGTTGCCAGTACCTGGGATCGAGACTCGACCCCTACGGTAATTAGACAGGGTTCCCATAATACCTTTGTTAACCTAACCTAACCTAACCTAATCTAATCTAACCTAACCTAACCTAACCTAATCTAACTTAACATACAAGTTGACCCTATGCGGGATTAGTCCATTAGGGCTGGGAGCAACTGGAACTGGGGCCTACTAGGACTGGGTTCACCTAGTATCGGGGCCTACTAGGACTGGGTTCACCTAGTATCGGGGCCTACTAGGACTGGGTTCACCTAGTATCGGGGCCTACTAGGACTGGGTTCACCTAGTATCGGGGCCAACTAGGACTGGGTCTAGTATCGGGGCCTTATTAGGACTGGGTTCACTCTAGTATCGGGGCCTACTAGGACTGGGTTCACCTAGTATCGGGGCCTACTAGGACTGGGTTCACCTAGTATCGGGGCCTACTAGGACTGGGTTCACCTAGTATCGGGGCCTACTAGGACTGGATTCACCTAGTATCGGGGCCTACTAGGACTGGATTCACCTAGTATCGGGGCCTATTGTATTCATATGTATGTATAATAGAGTACATACAGGTGTATTCATGTATATATAATGTAGTGTATAAAGGTGTATACATATTTGGGTAGTGTATTTACATTTATACATAAGACTGTATAATTAGGTCAGGTCAGGTCAGGTCAGGTCACACATCTGTCTATAAGGTTGTAATTACTGTATGTTGTTATCTTAACTGATTTGATACATCGTAAATAATTGTTTTGTTCTGTTTCTCTCTGTTTACATTTATTTATTGTTAATTAATACATATTTTCTTTCAAGTTTGGGAAATAATAGATAAATGATAACTGATTATATTTTGATTTTAAGAATAATAATAAATAAGAAAGGAAAATCGTATCTTTTTAGTACACATCTGAACACTCGTAAACACACCTAAAAATACCTGCATATACCAACACACCTTTACACACCTGCACACACCAAAACACACCTGAATGCACCTTTACATACCTGAACACACCTTTCGACACCTTAACACATCTTAAGACACCTACACGCACCTGAACACAGGAAGTGGACACCAGCGAAGCAATAAGACTGCAGGTCCATTACAACAGATCGGCAGCACTGCCAAAATGACATGTTGCAGCAACTATTGCTGCAGGTTCCAGAAAATTTGACAAAAAAAGTAGCTATAGCGCAGGAGGTGGGCGCCTCGAACTGGTTAACTACGTTACCGATAAGGGCAAATGGTTTCAGCCTTAACAAACAAGAATTTACAGATGCCATCGCTCTAAGGTACGGTTGGCCAGTAGATGGTTTGCCCTCCCAATGCGTGTGTGGCTATTCCTATGATGGCGATCACGCCATGGTTTGCAAGAAGGGGGGCTTCATATGCATGAGGCATGACGAGGTAAGGGATCTCACAGCAAATATGTTGAAGGAAATCTGCCGGGACGTCATGGTAGAACCGACCCTCCTTCCACTGGATGGCGAGATCCTCCAACACAGGACTTCAAACACATCTAACGAAGCCCGTGTGGACGTCAGTGCTCGAGGATTCTGGACGCGGGGACAGCGAGCTTTCTTCGACATCAGGATTTTTGATCCCATGGCCGCTTGTCACCGTAACCTAGCTCTCGATGCTGCGCATAGGAGGAACGAGAACGACAAGAGAAGGGCATATGGGGAGAGAATTCAAAATGTTGATCAAGGCAGCTTCACTCCTCTAGTGTTCACAACCTCTGGTGGGATGGGCCCAAGTGCAAGATGTTTCTACGCCAGACTCGCGGAGCTGATCTCCGAACAGAAGCAGCAGCCCAGAAGTTATGTCACAGCCTGGATGAGATGTCGACTGTCCTTCTCTCTCCTTCGGTCGGCTTTGCTCTGCCTCAGGGGAACGAGAGCTTCTGCCCCTACTCCGACAACTGCTGCAGATATTGACTATGAGGCTACAGTCACTGAATGCCGCATGGATCTGCGGCTCAACTAATTTAACACAGATAGGATAGCTTCTTATGTATTAGGATATTTAATATTAAGGTAAATAAATGGTGGCGAAGGTGTGGCTATTGGGGGAGGCTGGAGGCCACGTTTAAAAAAAAAAAAAAAAAAAAACAGTAGTAGTAGTAGTAGTGAGTAGTAGTAGTAGTAGTAGTAGTAGTAGTAGTAGTAAAGAGTAGTAGTAGTAGTAGTAGTAGTAGTAGTAGTTGTTGTAGTAGGTGTTGTGTGTGTTGTGTGTGTGTGTGTGTGTGTGTGTGACCTGAGTAATGGTATAGCTCAGGTGGGTACACTCTAGCAGTCAGTGTCACAGGCCACTCAATCAAGGTCTTACATTTACAACACTCATCCACCCGGAGCTGAGAATTACAATGAATCACACTCTCTGAAGAATATAATGATGTTAATACAATAACGAAGATAATGATGACGAATAACTCACGATAACACAATAATAAATGATGATAACTCAATAACGAAGATAATGATAACGAATAACTCACAATAACACAACAATAATGATGATAACACAATAACGAAGATAATGATTACGAATAACTCACAATAACACAATAATAATGATGATAACTCAATAACGAAGATAATGATAACGAATAACTCACAATAACACAACAATAATGATGATAACACAATAACGAAGATAATGATTACGAATAACTCACATAACACAATAATAATGATGATAACTCAATAACGAAGATAATGATAACGAATAACTCACAATAACACAACAATAATGATGATAACACAATAACGAAGATAATGATTACGAATAACTCACAATAACACAATAATAATGATGATAACACAATAACGAAGATAATGATGACGAATAACTCACAATAACACAACAATAATGATGATAATGATCAGATTAAATGATGTATGAACACTGACGTCATCTTTAAAGTTCAGGCTTCAGATATATGATATAAACTTCAGGTCATGAAGGAAAGTTGAATAAAAAAGCCAACTTGTTCCCTTCAAAATTAATGGCTTTCAGAACTACAATAGAATACTGGGAAAATGGATTGTTCAATTAGTTTTTTTTTTGTGTGTGTTCACTTGAAGGCCATGGGAGAGAGAGGGAAGCTAACATGATCACAGAATACCAGGCGTGAAACGATAAATTACAATATCAAATGGCAAAAAAAAGATGTATTTTTTTTTAGAGGTGGAAATCCAAAAAAAAAAAAGGAATGATAATTGAGGTCATGGCTACAGCTACGTCTAATCATTCCAGTTATATATTTTTTTGTGTGTTCTTGTCTCCTATCTGTACCTGTGTCCAATGTAGGTACGTTTGTGGGTAATAATTGTTGATGGTTTTTGTAGTGTGGTGGTGGTGGTGGTGGTGATGGTGGTGGTGGTGGTGGTGGTGGTGGTGGTGGTGGTGATGGTGGGTGGTGGTGGTGGTGGTGGTGGGTGGTGGGTGAGGTGGTGGTGGTGGTGGTGGTAGTGGTGGTGGTGGTGGTGGTGGTGTGGTGGTGATGGTAGTGGTGGTGGTGGTAGGTGGTGAAAGTATAAGGAGATTAGAGCAAGGGTTTCCAATAAAAAAGTGGTAATAGTATTAATGTAGTAGTAGGCAGAAGTAGTAGTAGTAGTAGTAGTAGTAGTAGTAGTAGTAGTAAAGGAAGGTGTTGAATTGAAGACTCACCTCGAAACCTTGAAACATGATAATGGGAGGTCAAGGATGTTTGACCCCCTTCCTCCCTCCCTTCCCTTCCTCCTCCGTCCCTCCCTCCTCCCTGACCTTGTTCCTGTCTCAATATATCCCTCTCCCCCTCCCCCTCCTCCATCCCCCCCTTCCCTCTCAGGGTGAAGGCTATGACACTTGTTTTGTCTGTCACTCTCTGAAGGAAGTGCACATATTGACGCAAATTCATACGCCAGTTTACACACACACACACACACACACACACACACACACACACACACACACACACACACACACACACACACACACACACACACACCTACACTCTGAGCACCCCCAACACACATAGCTACACCCCTTAACACATAAACACATAAAAATAGACACTCTATTATCATATTACATATAATCATCTCAATGTGTGAATTTCAGTACAAAAATGAAACAGCATCCTGGACAAGACTTCAGGAACGACCTTGAAAAATAAGTGTGTGGTGTTGATGGTGTTGAAGATGTGACGTTGGTGTACACGTGTGGGCTATATTCCCTGGACACTCTGTACTGTGTGGCCTAATCTACTCTCTCTCTCTCTCTCTCTCTCTCTCTCACGACAGAAGGGCTTAATAATCTCATGCACGACCCTTGTCTCAGGTCAATGTTGTGATCGCCTTTTACTTGTCGTATTCAAGGAACATATACGCACATGCACGACTATACCAACGTACACACACACACATACACACACACACACTTAATACAGTAAGGCAGATATATACACATACAAGATACGCATGTACACATAACCACGTATATGTACAAATTTACACATACACAAGACCCACCATATGTTTACCCCAAGTTTCTTCTCGTATTGTAAGGAATCTTTTGACAGTCAGGTGACCCGCTACTCAATTTTGCCTGATATAACTTTTATCACCTCAGTTTGTTGTATATTTTAACCTTTAGGGGGTCATGTGCTTTCATTAAACCATTTATTATTATTATTATTATTATTATTATTATTATTATTATTATTATTATTATTATTATTATTATTATTATTATTATTATTATTATTATTATTATTATTATTATTATTATTATTATTATTATTATTATTATTATTATTATTATTATTATTATTATTATAACATAGACACAAAAGTTCGCATACAATAAGACATTGAAAAACGACCTGAAAGTGTTACCGGGCAGTGAACGACCTCAGGTACCACACTGAAGACGACCCCGGTCCCGCGACATTTAGGAGCCAGGAGTTTTCCCTTGTCTTAACTAAAAACTTGTTAACCTACGATTTCTTGCCCCTCTTCGACACCTCCTTCACTCTACACCCCCTGAAGACTAACACCAGTCACCTGTGTGTGGCCTTGAGAGATGTCTTCTGCCTCCTGAGTCACGATCCTGGAGATCTCTTGCGGGAGTTGTTTGAATGGGAGGATCGTCTTGGATTATGAAATTGTGAAGAGGTTTTGGAAATATTGTGGAGAAGGGAAGAGTGTAAAGAGCTGAGGAAGTCACATTGGGTTGTCATCTTCAACACGACTTTATAAAAACAGCACATTCAGATAATGACTTTCAAGAAATCCATCTTCTTCGTCTTCCAATTGGCTGTGTTTTAACTTAGAGTCAGTTAAGCACTTTCAGATACTCTCTTTCTACTGTTAATGGGTCTTCAGGTGTCACTTTCTGGTCATCATCGTCTTCCGTGGAGATGTGGCTGTCTTAATACAGAACTCACTTTCAAATATTCATCTTCGGGACCTCATATTCACCTTCCAATGGGTCGTGGTATTCCCAAACTGAACTAATCACTTTCACACGTTTATCTTCAGGAACGAATTGTCCTTTCTCCTTAAAAGATAAACCAGATATGAACCTTCAAGAAACACTCGGAGATAATTCACCTTAGGAACTCCACTTCTGTTTCTGTTGGATCTTAAAGGTCACCTGTCTCTTGGAACTGGCACACACACACACACACACACACACACACACACACACACACACACACACACACACACACACACACACCCACACACACACACACACACAGACATACAAGCAACCCTGCCAGTCATCATTATCGAAGTAGAATTATGTCCAGTTTTTCATCTGCGACTCGTAATTATAAATCAAGTTGGGTCGTGTTTTTGTAGAAGCAAAACGTAGAACCTGTTGAACTTCTCGTGCTTGCTTAGAGAACCTGTCGAACTTGAACTTGATTACATGGAGAATTTTTAGAATGTTACGTTTAATCTGAGAACCTATTGAACTTATATTTGAGCCTAAATAGTTTTGAAAAATGTCGAACTTGATTGAACGTTGAACACATCAAGTTTATTTATAGAACTCCGACAAGATTCCCACGCAGTTAGGTTAGGTTAGGTTAGGTTATGTTAGGTTAGGTTAGGTTAGGTTAGGTTAGGTTAGGTTAGGTTAGGTTAGGTTAGGTTAGGTTAGGTTAGGTTAGGTTAGGTTAGGTTAGGTTAGGTTAAGTTAGGTAGGTTAGGTTAGGTTAGGTTAGGTTAGGTTAGGTTAGGTTAGGTTAGGTTAGGTTAGGTTAGGTTAAGTTAGGTAGTTATACATACACCAAACCCACCAAAAGTCAGAATCGACCACGACGACAACCCACAAAACATACGCTCAGTCGTGGGTCATCTGACGTCAGTGAAAGTAGAGGCTACTACCTGGCCTGGCGTATACGCGACTTAAAGACCCAAAGAATAAGGATGTAAGCCCCTTACCTGGCGTGTAAACCGACATATGGTTTTTAAAGTAGCGTAGAACGGCACCGTATCCCGCAGCTGAAGTGTACTCAGACAGTGTGTTATAATCTCTCACCTGGCGTATACGCAGACAGGTAGATTTGTGAGACTTGGCGTACAGGGGAGCTTCACATATACAAGATCCTTATAATAGCCGGGATCACAAACTCACATTATCTCACACAAAAAGATCTTAGGGCATAAATCTATTTCTCTCAACGTAAGCACCTCCCTAAAATATACTACAGCAATAGGTGAGTGAAAGGGAGATTAGACAGCCGCCGGTCAGGGTGAAACTATGGGCAAGTTTCTTTACGCCATTTGCCTCTGTCTACCCAGCAGTAATTGGCGGCTAGGATGTTAATCGACTTGAGGATCGTGTTCCGGGGTAATGGTTAGCTATAGTGCAGTTGGGTGTGGTTGTTGTGTTGGCAACAGCTTTTACAGAGAAACCAGATATCAGATGAACAACGTTGATATAGAGAAATCCGACTGTGAGAAAGATTTATGGGTAATGATAAGTAGGAACCTTAAACTAAGACAACAATGTGTATTTGCTGGAAACAAGGCTAACAAAGTACTTGGGTTCATACAAAGGAGTGTTAATTACAAGACTAGCGAGGTTATCCTAAAGCTATATCTTGCATACAGAGGAGAATTACAAGACTAATCCTGGGCATTAGGAACTTTAAGTACAGAGACAGATTAAAGCAAAGGTACTTAAATTATCCAACCGGGAGCGAAGTCGTAGCAATGGTTTTAAATTAGACAAATATAGATTTAGGCGTGAGATAAGTAAACATTGGTTTGGAAATAGAGGCGTGGACGAGTGGAATAAGTTACCAAACATCATCATTAACTCGAATACGCTGGATAGCTTCAAACATAAGTTGGGCGGATTTCTGAGCGATAGGGGTTGGGTGTAAACGGGGACTGCCCAGTATGGACCAATAGGCCCGCTACAGTTTCCTCCATTCTTATGTTCTTATGCAACAGGCGAGTGAAAGGGAGAGTAAACAGCAACAGACGAGTGAAAGGGAGAGTAAACAGCAACAGACGAGTGAAAGGGAGAGTAAACAGCAACAGACGAGTGAAAGGGAGAGTAAACAGCAACAGACGAGTGAAAGGGAGAGTAAACAGCAACAGACGAGTGAAAGAGAGAGTAAACAGCAACAGGCGAGTGAAAGAGAGAGTAAACAGCAACAGGCGAGTGAAAGAGAGAGTAAACAGCAACAGGCGAGTGAAAGGGAGAGTAAACAGCAACAGGCGAGTGAAAGAGAGAGTAAACAGCAACAGGCGAGTGAAAGAGAGAGTAAACAGCAACAGGCGAGTGAAAGGGAGAGTAAACAGCAACAGGCGAGTGAAAGGGAGAGTAAACAGCAACAGGCGAGTGAAAGGGAAAGCAGTTTACAGAAAAATGTGAAACAAAAAAACCAGTCCTTGAGTTACCAGCCACAAAAACAAGGAAGGTGAAGGTACCTGACTGATTGTGTTGTCTCGTAAGTGGAGATGAGGATATAAGAAACATCTACCTGGTTGACTTACGGTAGAAAATTGTCTTATAGTTTTTGTTGAAGTGTTTGTCTCATATCGATGGCAACAGTTAGGGGATTCTGCCTTAACTAGATACGTTCACTTAGCACCTATTTAAGAGATTGCCTTAACTAGATACTGTACGTTCATTTAAGGGATTCTGCCTTAACTAGATACGTTCACTTAGCACCAACAAGGAGATCAATTATACTGAGAGACTACCTTAACTAGAGACGTTCACGAGATAAAATTAACTTAATTTTATCTACTTAAGTTAAATTCTCAGTATAATTTTGATGTTAGTTTACGAATGTTAGTTTCGTATTTCACCTTCAATTAACGACTAAGGTGAATTCTTCTATCATTAATTAGAAGGTAAATTCATCATAAGAATGCGTGAGAAAGTGAACCGGGGTTTTTAGGCCTTGTCTGGGTCACCTGTGAGATGAACGGATAAAAACACTCCGCTTGGTAATTTAGTTGAGTGTCGTATAATGGCTCTCTCTGCATCCCCTTACTGTGCCTTTGTTCATGTATGTATATGTGTATCAGTAAGTACACACACACACACACACACACACACACACACACGTCTCTGTTCTGGTGTTTGTATTAAAAACGACTCAATGTGATGTAATATTTTTCATGTTTTTAGAATGAGAGTCTTGGGAGGGTCAACCAAGGGCGTAACCCGTGCCAACATCCTAAACATGGTAAGTTGTGGTCACAGTAAGAGCAGCCAAACGAGATGTGGGTGGTTGATGTTTCTGCGCTAACACTAAGTAAATAAACAGACCTATAGTGGCCAGTGTTTATATGTGGAGAGTTACAGCCTGTAGGGAGCAAGGTCTAGTGAACGGTGTTTAATAACCCTGGTAGTTGAAGCACCTTAGACTAAGACCTAGTGAACGGTGCTTAATAACCCTGGTAGTTGAAGCACCTTAGACTAAGACCTAGTGAACGGTGCTTCATAACCCTGGTAGTTGAAGCACCTTAGACTAAGACCTAGTGAACGGTGCTTCATAACCCTGGTAGTTGAAGCACCTAAGACTAAGACCTAGTGAACGGTGCTTCATAACCCTGGTAGTTGAAGTACCTAAGACTAAGACTGCAGCAATGGAAGCCATAACCCAGAAGGAAGCACCTGACTAAGATTTCCAGGAACGGTGTTTACAACCCTGGTAGTGGAAGCACCTTTAGACTAAGACTCTAGTGAACGGTGCTTCATACCTTGGTAGTTGTAGCTAACTCCAAGACTAAGACTTGTAGTGAACGGTGCTCATAACCCCTGCAGTTGCCACCCAAGACTAAGACCTAGTGAAATTCAAAAGCTTCATAACCCTGGTAGTTGAAGCACCTGAGACTAAGACCTAGTGAACGGTGCTTCATAACCCTGGTAGTTGAAGCACCTGAGACTAAGACCTAGTGAACGGTGCTTCATAACCCTGGTAGTTGAAGCACCTTAGACTAAGACCTAGTGAACGGTGCTTCATAACCCTGGTAGTTGAAGCACCTGAGACTAAGACCTAGTGAACGGTGCTTCATAACCCTGGTAGTTGAAGCACCTGAGACTAAAACCTAGTGAACGGTGCTTAATAACCCTGGTAGTTGAAGCACCTAAGACTCAGCCAGATCAAACTTAACATAAGAGAGGTCAACCTTTAAGCCGTCCATCTGACCTTCTTCCGGAGGTCAGAGGTCATGTTTAAAGGGGCTATTATGACCAAAATATAGGGAGAAGGAGACATGTTGTGTGTGTGTGTGTGTGTGTGTGTGTGTGTGTGTGTGTGTGTGTGTGTGTGTGTGTGTGTGTGTGTGTGTGTGTGTGTGTGTGTGGTCATTCTCATATAAAGATATATTTATCAGTAAGTGTCGTGTTTTGCAAAAGCTATGATACTTTTGTTGTGTCAAGGAAGGTCGGCTTATATTCTTTATCCACAGAGAGAGAGAGAGAGAGAGAGAGAGAGAGAGAGAGAGAGAGATGGGGGCCAGGTAAGACAGGATAAGGGTGACCATTTAATTATTACCTCTTTACCTGCCCTGGGCACTGACGGCCACCTCACACCCTCTTGTCTGTCTCTCCTGCTCTTTTTTGCCTGTCTGTCTGTCTCTATACCCAGTTTTTTGTCTCTCTCTAACTGTTTGTCTACCTCCCCCCTGTCTCTCGCATTATTCTCTCCAGTACTGTTTCACATCTGTCTCATCTCCTCCGTCTTCTGTCACTTCAGCATCTCTATTAGACAGTAATCCAGTACACACACACACACACACATACACACACACTACATATATACATATATATATATATATATTTACATATATATACATATATATTATATTATTATTATTATTATTATTATATATATTTTCATGTATCTTCCTGTATACAGTATGCCCCCAACACAGCAAAAATAATCAACACACACTTTAAACACACCAGGGAGAGAGAGAGAGGAGAGAGAGAGAGAGAGAGAGAGAGAGAGAGAGAGAGGCGAGGTATCATATATATAGGTAAATCCAGTAACACATTCTTGGAAAACTGACCATTTTGCCAAGACGACATTCTTAAGATAGTCTGGAGTGGGAAGGAAATCAATTTGTTTCTTTATATCCGATTTCTTGATTTTTATGTATTTCTGATTTTGTAACCTGTAGTCTGTGTGTGTGTATTAATGTGTATTATTGTATGTGTATAACCTGTAGTGTGTGTATTAATGTGTATATTAGTTATGGTATTATTATTATTGTTGTTGTTGTTGTCACCATCATCATCATCATCATCATCATCATCATCATCATCATCATCATCATCATCATCATCATCATCATCATCATCTAAGAGTCTGATAGAAGCAGGAGGAGGAACAGTGCTCAACCTCATACCCCACAGGTCTAGTCCTCGGTATGTTGGGTATTTCCGACTTCTTCCTCTTCTCCTCCCTCTCCTCCTCTTCTCTTCCTCCTCCTCCTCCTCCTCCTCTTCTTGGCCAATGTTACCTGTCGGGGAAATTCTACTTCTTAAAAGTTTTCCCCCTTCAGGACGACACCTGTGTGGATAAGAAGGGGGTATCTATCTATCTATCTATCTATCTATCTATCTATCTATCTATCTATCTATCTATCTATCTATCTATCTCTCAAGGAATTAAATCAGCATGAAGGTGTTAAATCATCATACTCAAGAGGTTAAGTCATCATACTCAAGGGTCATACATAGTCATAGCAACGTTATATTGTTACCTTGGCATTACCTGTCCATTAATTAGTCTCCGTTTTTACCTGGTGTGTGTGTATCAAGAGTGAGAGGGAGAGATGATCACGGTGTGTGTGTGTGTGTGTGGAGAGAGAGAGAGAGAGAGAGAGCATTAACACTTTGTAATGCAGATATTCCTTCCTTGCTATCCTTCCATCCTTCCTTCTCTCCTTCTCTACCTTCTATAATCCTCCTTCGCTCTTTCCCTCCCTACCATGTTCCCTCCCTTCCTTCCATCCTCCTTTCCTCTCCCTCTCTCTCCCGCCCTTCCTTCCATCATCTTCCCCCTTTCCCTCCCCCCATCTCTCTCCTCTTCATCATTCTCCTGTTTCTTTTATTTCCTCCTTCCCTCCCTACCTCCCCCTCCCTCCCTCCCTCCTCCCTCCCTCCCTCCTCCTTCCTCCCTCCCTCCTCCTCCTCCTCCCTCCCTCCCTCCCTCCCTCCCTCCTCCCTCCTCCCTCCCTCCTTCCCCTCCTCCCTCTCCCTCCTCCTCCCTCCCTCCCCCTCCCTCCTTCCTCCACCATGCCCCCACACCGAATTCATTACATAGTTGAGACTCAGCCGCTGTAAAATGTGTTCATTACAGAAGCTACCTAACAAGCGCCCCCCCCCAGGTGAGTGTACAGGTAGTGAATAATTAACACATGAGTTTTTGTATTCTTCTAATATTGTATTATTTATTGTATCATGTGGTGTATCATGTGGTGTATTATGTAGTGTATTATGTAGTGTATATGTGTTGTATAATATATGTGTAGCTATCAGTGATCTAGTGTCTAATTGAGTCATCCGTTTAATTAATGGGGTGCCCTCTGTTAACGGTATGGGGAAGAAGGAAGGAAGAAAGGAAGGAAGGAAGGAAGGAGGAGTAGGAGAAGGAAGAGAAGGGATATAAGTAACATTATCACAAATGAAATATTCATTCTGGACCAGAGAAGAAGGGAACGACTGGACTTTCACTGGGGGCTCGACCTTGTCTGCCTGGATGTGAGTGACTTGCAACCACTCCACAGCTTCTCACTCTGTTGGTTCACCCGAATTGTCTACCTGGACACCTTTTCCTTTTGCTGTATATGTTGCAAACGAAGGTGTGCTTATTGCAGAGACTCATGTGTTGAATGGTGAATGTTGCGGAGACTGAATGGTGTGTTGAATTTGTATGTGTTGCATGAGTAGTGACGTTTGGTTGTAGAAATTAATGTGTTGGGTTATGCTTGTTGCAGACCCGAGGCTTCACTGTATATTAGTAGTAGTAGTAGTAGTAGTAGTAGTAGTAATAGTAATAATAGTTTCATCATTATTATTGGTATTTTTATCATTATTATCATCATTATAATAAAGAAAATAAAGTTTTTGAGAGATTATAAACTATCATTGTGGTTCATAAACTACATACAGGTTACAGAAGCTACAGGTACTGGCCAGGTAGACGTGAGAACTTTTCAAAATCCTGACTCTCGTGATGTGAGGAGTGGTTCTAGAGAGAGAGAGAGAGAGAGAGAGAGAGAGAGAGAGAGAGAGAGAGAGAGAGAGAGAGAGAGATCCACCACAAAGACTTGATAAACACATATGGTTATTGTTCACCAGAGTGTGATATATATGCTCTCATGATACTAGACAGATTAATCTATCAGTGTGTGTGTGTGTGTGTGTGTGGAGGAAGGCTTATAAGTAAATACGTCTGGCTCTTACCCATAAAATCTTGAAGTCTATCCGATGTTGAGACCCGTTCAGACTAGGGCATGTCTGTGATGATCCAGCCTGCAGCAGAAGGCCAGAGGTGCAGTTCAGCAGACGGTGTGTGTGTGTGTGTGTGTGTATGTGTGTGTGTGTGTGTGTGTGTGTGACCCAGACGGAGGGTGGCCGTGTTTACCGCTACCTCATCTGGGTTTTCCTGAGGTGACTGCACGGGAAGAGGGTTCCCTGATAGTGGCAGTGGATGATGGTTGTGGCGTGGTGTGGCGGTGGCGTGGTGTGGCTGTGATAATGGTGGTGGGTTAGGGTGTCAATGATGATGTGGTTGTGGTGGTGTGGTGGTGAAGAGAGAGGGAGGGCGGGGGAGGGGGGTAGTGTGGTGTAATATGATCCTCCTCCTCCCTCCTCCTCCCCTCTCCAATCTCCATTTTCTCCCCTTTCCCTCACTCCTCCTCCTTCTTTCCACCTCCTCCTCCTCCTCCCATCCACCAGTCCACTCTTCCACTCCCCCGCTTCCCACCTCCTCTTCTCCTCCCCCCTTTCACTCCTCCTTTCTTCCTATCCACTCCTCACCTCTACTTTATCGTTCCCCCTCCCTTCTACTCTTCCACCCTCCACTCCTCTTTTCTACTTCCCCTCACCTATGACGTTCCCATGACGCCGCCCTTACCTGTATGGGAATCAGACAAGGTTACTGACCAACCCTGAAGGTATGTTAGTTAATGTATTTTAGTTATGTGAGTTAATGTATGCTAGCTATGTTAGTTATGTTAGTTAATATATGTTAGTTAATATACGTTAGTGACCAGAGTGCCGTGGGTGATGCAACACGGTCACGATAAAGTTCATCTGACTCTCAGTAACTAAACAGGACATGACGTGACTCACTCTATAACATGAAGATTTTTTACTGTTATAATGACACACCAGATGATAGCTCAATCTTCCTACATAACTCACTCTTATTACATAACTCACTCTTACTCGTGCTACATAACTTACTCTTACTCGTTCTATATAACTCACTCTTACTCGTTCTATATAACTCACTCTTACTCGTTCTATATAACTCACTCTTACTCGTTCTATATAACTCACTCTTACTCGTTCTATGTAACTCACTCTTACTCGTATTACATAACTCGCCCTTACTCGTTCTACATAACTCACTCTCACTCTTCCTACATAACTCACTCGTTCTACATAACTAACCCCTTAATCACTATCAAAAATAACAAACGACAATTAGTTAACATATAATAATAACACACTGGAAGATAACTCACTGAGACTTTGAAATTGATATTGAAATTGAAACAGTTTATTGAGGCGGACAAATATAGTGAACAATAACATGGCTGAGACGAGTGAGTGTCTGGTGTCTCTTAGTTGGACTTGATATTTACGGTACATTTATCTCAAGGAAGCGTTATATAACATTTTAGTATCATTATCTGGATTACAACGCGTTACATGATGTTGGTAAATATATACTAGACTGTAATTAGACTGTAACTAGACTGTAACTACCTGTTTTTTGTAATTGTTATTGGATTTTTATTTTTTTATTTTAGTATAGTTTTTTATGAAGAGTAATTTTATATTAAAGTGAAACAGTATGCAAACCTAACCTAACCTAACCTAACTTAACCTAATCCCTCAGGCATCACTTGAGTGTTTAATCAGCAGGTGATCCTTAATTAGTACAACCAATTTAATAAGAGACACCAACATAACTCATGACCAATCAACTAACAGAACTCATGTGGTTAATCATCATTACAACTAACAAACTAAGATAACTTTACCATAGAGCCGAGTGAGATGTATTACCTCTATAGCAATTCACTACACTAACTACTCTACTTACAGCAGATCACTACACTAACTACTCTACTTACAGCAGATCACTACACTAACTACTCTACTTACAGCAGATCACTACACTAACTACTCTACTTACAGCAGTTCACTACACTAACTACTCTACTTACAGCAGATCACTACACTAACTACTCTACTTACAGCAGATCACTACACTAACTACTCTACTTACAGCAGATCACTACACTAACTACTCTACTTACAGCAGATCACTACACTAACTACTCTACTTACAGCAGATCACTACACTAACTACTCTACTTACAGCAGATCACTACACTAACTACTCTACTTACAGCAGATCACTACACTAACTACTCTTTTGCTCTAACTCACTTCTTGATTTAGACAACACAGCAGTGGACCCCAACAAAAGACATTACGTACAATAAGTGAACGAACGAACGATTCAGTAAATTTGTTACAGTGTGGTGAGTAAGCAATGGCGATGAGCTGTGATGAAGAAGAAAAAGAGGAAGAAATGAAGAATATGATGAAGAAGAGGAAGAGGAAGAAGAAGAAGAAGAAGAAGAAGAAGAAGAAGAACAAGAACAAGAACAAGAACAAGAACAAGAACAAGAAGAGGAGAAGAAGAAGAAGAAGAAGAAGAAGAAGAAGAAGAAGAAGAAGAAGAAGAAGAAGAAGAAGAAGAAGAAGAAGAAGAAGAAGAAGAAGAAGAAGAAGAAGAAGAAGAAGAAGAAGAAGAGAAGAAGAAGGAAGAAGAAGAAGAAGAAGAAGAAGAAGAAGAAGAAGAGAAGAAGAAGAAGAAGGCCAAAGAAGAAGAAGAAGAAGAAGAAGAAGAAGAAGAAGAAGAAGAAGAAGAAGAAGAAGAAGAAGAAGAAGTGAAGAAGAAGAGGAAGGAAGAAGAAGAAGAAAAGGAAGAAGAAGAATAACAACAACAATAAATAAATAATGAAGAACAAGAACAAGAAGAAGAAGAAGAAGAAGAAGAAGAAGAAGAAGAAGAAGAAGAAGAAGAAGAAGAAGAAGAAGCTGGCAGAGATAGTACGTTTGGTTCATAGTGATGTTATGAAGACACGACATATCAATTATTCCTTCAAGATTCACCAGATAAATATAAACATTACGTGTCATCTGAACCGTAACTAAAATGACACTCCAGTTTTAACAGGTGAACTTGTCAGCAGTACGTCAGCAGAAATCGTCAGCATCTTAGCAAAAATCATCAGCATATCATCAGTTTTTCGTCAGCATATCGTCAGCCTCTAGCAATAAGGAAGATGAAAACGGTATCAACGGCGTGTGTCTCAACTATTGAACAAGTGACTCAGGTCTTAACAAGCGAGTGACTCATGATGAATTGAGGAATAACTGAGACATCTTCACACACACACACATCTCTTCCTCCCTTTCCCCCTCCTTCTGGGTACTACTGTGTGTGTGTGTGTGTGTGTGTGTGTGTGTGTGTGTGTGTGGTCAGGCAAGGTGCGGTAACAGCGTCTCTCATCGACCACGTGATCTAATGTATAGGAGGGTGGATGAATGTGCAGTTTCTTCATCTGTCTTGATGATCGAATTGGTAATAATGATGATGATGATGATGATGATGGTTCGTTCTGGGTTCGGTTTTTCCTGGGTTCGGTTTCTCCTGGGTTTGGTTCCTCTCGGATTTGATTCCTCTCGGGTTCGGTTTTTCCTGGGTTCGTTTTCTCCTGGGCTTGGTTCCTCTCGGATTTGATTCCGCTCGGGTTCGGTTTTTCCTGGGTTCGTTTTCTCCTGGGTTTGGTTCCTCTCGGATTTGATTCCTCTCGGGTTCGGTTTTTCCTGGGTTCGCTTTCTCCTGGGTTTGGTTCCTTTCGGATTTGATTCCTCTCGGGTACGGTTTTTCCTGGATTCGTTTTCTCCTGGGGTTTGGTTCCTCTCGGATTTGATTCTTCTCGGTTTCGGTTCCTCTTGGGTTCGGTTCCTCTCTGGTTCGGTTCTTTGTGGGTTCATTAGATCCGTTTCGCCTTACTTTCTACTCATCATCACCACGAGTATAAGAAGCCTTCACTTTACCTTGGTGTCGTCACGTGTGGACACTTCTGGTCGAGTTATATATGATGTAGCAATGATCCCCGACGTGCTGTTGCGACTGTGAGCGTCGATCAATAGTATTAAAGGTGTAGTGAAGAATGTGTTTACCTGGGCTCGCTGGGTGTGATCATTGTGTTTCTGGGACTCAATACTAGGTTGTTGGTGTTTGGAGTGAAGGTGGTGGTGGTAGTGAAGGGTGTTTGCTGGCTGGTTCACTCGTGTTAGGGGCTGGGACCTTAGTTGATTACAGGGGACATTTTTATATAGGTAGAGGACTCGATATAGATGTATAGATTCTCTCCAAATTTCAATCTGTATGAGTTAGTTAGGGATTTGATCTGTTATAATATAAACGCCAGATATTGAACTCGCTGAACAAATTATCTAACCCTTCATGGAGGCTTAAGGGTGTTCCGATACCATTTTTGAGGGGGTTATTCTTGGCAGGACTTAACATAACACCTCTGTGCCTGACTTCAGCATCTTTATCACAGAACAGACACAAGACAAGGCAAGACCCAGACCAGTAGATGTAAAGTCTCTTCTTCCAAAAGGTAGTTCCATCCCCACCATTCCATCCCTCTTCAACTGTTCCGAGATATCGTTAGGTCACATCCACACACTTAGGTTAATAGACCTCTGTTGTTATTTATTTGAGTTATTGTGTTTATAAGTTGAATGAGCGGCCGGGGATAGACGGATAGTTTATGCAGGTCTCCTTCACAAGGGGCCAGGGAGAAAAGGGCCGCCCTGGTTCACTCATACTACCAGAAGGAAATGTATGGGGTAGAATTAGTGAACACCTTCAGTAGACCCGTGGCAGGACCACCAAGGACTCGGCTGCTCACTTGATCAATGTTTTGGTGTTGAGGGTTATGAAGTCACACCTGGAGGCCTGGCCGGGAGTCATTATGTCTGCCGGATGTCCACCTGCGGGCCAACTTCCCTGGGTATATTTAGCACCCACCACAGAGGGTCGTGGTGACTGGGAAACTATAATGTATTTCCTCATATTATTTTTCCATTACAGTACAGTGAGACCTCCATATAACGAACTTTCTCCATATATTCCGTTATAGTGGGGGTTTCACATTTAACTAACCCTTGATATAACAGACTTTTAACCCCATATAGCCTGAATTAACTCATAATGCCAACCACCGTTCACCAGTTCAACAAATCCATCAACATTATATCACCCAAAAATAATTAGCATATGATGATAAGTGTACAGGTAACTTGGGCCTCAACCTTACCTGTGGTTCTTTAGTAATTAATCACACGGTGGTGGAGTACACCTGAGAGAAGGTGCTAATAAAGGCCTTGACAACTTATGATATATTGTTGTTCCTCAAACCTAACCTAATTTAACCTAATCTCCCCCAGGTTACGTTCGGGGGTTAACTACCAGGTGAATTAAGTTGAGGGCTAATTCAGTTTTTTATTCATCGTCGGGAACAATAAACCTGAAATATATATAATTAATTCATTAAGTCATAAGAAACATGATGTCAATTTAAGGATGACTTTGCTTATTAATTGTAAACATCTGGTGTAAACATTTCTGAGACAGGTGTAAACATGGACAAAACTCTTACCATTTCCTCAGTGTGTTTACAAGCATTAAACACTGACAGACAGATGCAAACACTGGTTAAAATATACAGTGATATCAGTGTAAATATTTTGGTAAATATTAGTGTTGCCTCTGGAGTTGTGTTCACTATTGTATTAACACGGGACAAACACACTTATAATGTTACCATAAGTTTATTACGTGATACACTGACTACCTTACACGTTAAATAAATACCTAACCTAACCTAACATAACATAACCTAACCTAACCTAACATAACCTAACCTAACATAACCTAACCTAACCTAACCTAACCTAACCTAACCTAACATAACCTAACCTAACCTAACCTAACCTAACCTAACCTAACATAACCTAACCTAACCTAACCTAACCTGACCTAACCTAACCTAGCCTAACCTAACATAACGGGCGATACATGACGTGACGTAACCTATCCAAACATTGTCTATCTTAACGTAACTTAACATTACCTAACGTAACGTGACTTCAGTTAACGTAACGTAACAGCGCGAGAACAATAAAGAGGAGCTGTTATGCTGGAGACGTTTTTTTGTAACCTGCCAATTGATGACGCACGTGAGCTTTCAATTCCTCTTACGATGACAGACCAGTTCTTCTTCTTCTTCTTCTTCTTCTTCTTCTTCTTCTTCTTCTTCTTCTTCCAGATTAGTATAACAGAATAGTCATGTTAACAAAACCGTACTATCATATAACAAAAATAATAATAACAATGATATTTATAGTAATAATAATAATAATAATAATAATAATAATAATAATAATAATAATAATAATAATAATAATAATAATAATAATAATAATAATAATAATAATAATAATAATAATAATAATAACAATAATAATAATAATAATAATAATAATAATAATAATAATATCACTAGTATGACTCTATCTTAACTAGATACGTTCACTTAACAACAGATACGAAAATATAATAAAGTTAATTCATCTTCCGAGCCGTGGTGTGATCGACCCACCAATGACTGGCAGCGTGTCATGACTGAAGGACCAACGCACACACTTTACGGCCTCCGTCTGTGTACTTTCCCGATAGTACCTGTACTTACAGACAGTGCCACAGCAACGAGGCACTATTTACTTCAAAGTGTCACCAGTGGTTATGGGTCTGGTGTCGCCTTCAGTGCCAGAGGGCCAATTAGAGTGCTAGGAGTACAGCGCTACTGTCACAGGAAGACGGTCCATTGTGTCATGGTATATCAGAGTTCCAGTACAAGCGAACGGTCGTCCGGCGAGGCACTATGTACTTTACTTCCCGACTGTAGTCACGGCTGGTGGCATTCTCAGTGTCAGAGAGCTAATTAGATAACAATGATGCAACGATCTTGACACTGACAGAAGGCCCTCTGGTTTGTACCGCAAGAAAGCGACAGAACAACCGCCCACCTAGACACTTCAGGCGGTACTTCCTAATGCCATCAGTGAACAAGGTCAGTGCCAGTCGGGTGCCAATTAAAGAGTGAATACGCAACAGCCGTGACACTGAAACAATGACCCGTAGTCCGCGCCACACGACCGCCGCAACAGGCATGAGTAGACCTGACCAGCGAGCGTCTCACATCGGCCGAGACGAGATCCACCAGGCGCTGTTGAGAGTTCATACTGACGCTGGTCCAGGGGTCGAGAGGGGTGACGAGGACGACTTATTGGAGAAAGGGTTGAAGAAGCTTAGAGTAGGGGAGGGGGGGTGAAGTTACAGTAGGGGAGGGGGTGAAGCAGAGTAGGGGAGGGGGGTGAAGTTAGAGAGAGGGAGGGGGGTGTGAAGTTACAGTAGGAGGGGGTGAAGTTAGAGTAAGGGAAGGTAAGGGGTAGGAGATTGAGTAATTAGGCTAGGAGACTCAGTAATTAGGCTAGGAGACAGTAATTAGGCTAGGAGACACAGTAATTAGCGTAGGAAACAGTAATTAGGATTAAAATAGGAAGAGTAACTTAATTGATCCCAAAAAACAAAAACAGTGTAAAGAAAAGGAAATAAAGATAGAATAACATAAGAGCAAGAAGAAAGAGGAGGAAGAGGAAGGAAGGAGGAGGAAGAAACAATAGGAGACAACAAGTGAGAGGTTAAGAGAGACACTGTGATGGTCTCTCTCTCTCTCTCTCTCCAGGTGAGCTGTCAAGACGAGCGCTTAACTACTGAGAGAAAATTTAAGATAATTGGCTTTTAATGGTCAGTTGTCGCTCTAAAGTTGTTAAGGGGAGGAGAGGGATGGTGGTGGAGAGGTTGGTGGTGGTGGTGGAGAGGTTGGTGGTGGTGGTGGAGAGGGTGATGGTGGTGGTGGTGAGGTTGGTGGTGGAGAGGTTGATGGTGGAGAGGATGGTGGTGGTGGAGGAGAGGTTGGTGGTGGTGATGGTGGTGGTGGTGGTGGAGAGGTTGGTGGTGGTGATGGTGGTGGTGGAGGTTGGTGGTGGAGGTTGGTGGTGGAGATGGTGGTGGTGGTGGTGAGGGTTGTTGGTGATGGTGGTGGAGAGTTGGTGGTGGAGAGGTTGATGGTGGAGAGGATGGTGGTGGTGGAGGAGAGGTTGTTGGTGGAGAGGTTGTTGGAGGAGAGGTTGTTGGTGGTGGTGGTGGAGAGGTGAGGGTGATGAAATGTACACTCGGTAATGTATAAACTTACGAAGAATTTATTTACTCGTACTTTTGTAATACTGTAGCATCTTTTAACTGTGTTGATGCAGCGAAGATAGATAGATAGATAGATAGATAGATAGATAGATAGATAGATAGATAAAGAGAGAGAGAGTTGCCATTACAGCACCATTAAAAAACATCAGATAAAGAAAACTGATCATTAGGTCATAAAAACCGGTCATTAGGTCACGAAAACCGGTCATTAGGTCACGAAAACCGGTCATTAGGTCACGAAAACCGGTCATTAGGTCACAAAAACCGGTCATTAGGTCACGAAAACCGGTCATTAGGTCTAACAAACACGACCGTGACCTTGACAAAATCTCAGCGATCTTCTGTCTTTGTGCAACACGAGATTCACCTGTCAACTGTGTGTGTGTGTGTGTGTGTGTGTGTGTGTGTGTGTGTGTGTGTGTGTGTGTGTTTTGGGGGGGATGAACCAAGGTGGGCTTTGTGTAAGAGCTACTGTATTTTTATCACTGTTGTTGTTGTATTTTTATCACTGTTGTTGCTGTATGTGTGTGTGTGTGTCTGAACAAACATAATTAATATATAACTCACAGAGAAGTTTTATCTTTCTATTTAACTATTTCATTCATAAACAAAAAATACTGTATAATTCTTCATTCAAATTTTTCATTCATACAACCAGTATTTTTTTTTTCTTTATTGAATAACTTGATTGATGAAGTAACCGGGGGAGGGTGGAGGGAGGGGGGTGATAAGGAGGTGAGGAGGAGGGAGAAAAGATGAGAAGGGCAGAAGGGAGGATAACCAGCTGTGAAATCAGACACTAGCCCTCCTCCTTCCTCCCCCCATGCTAGATAAGAACACAAGGACACCAGCCAAGTTAGCTTTCACCAGAGCCATACAAAAAAAGTAAAAAAAAAGTAACTTGTTTAAATGCATTATGGAGACAGTAACTCAATCGACGCATGAGTATTTCTTCATTCATTTGATGCCTCAGTGACACACACACACACACACACACACACACACACACACACACACACACAGACGCCCAGAGGTAAAACATGTGTGTAATGGTTGAGTACCTGAGGTTTGTAGAAATATATGAAGTGTACTTGAGTGGTGTGGATCAGTGCACGCACATGAGTTGTGTGTGGATCAGTGACGTATCGGTGTACATACATGAGGGGTGTGTATCAGTGTACGTACATGTGGGGTGTGTATCAGTGTACGTACATGAGGGGTGTGTATCAGTGTACATACATGAGGGGTGTGTATCAGTGTACATACATGAGGGATGTGTATCAGTGTACATACATGAGGGGTGTGTATCAGTGTACATACATGAGGGGTGTGTATCAGTGTACGTACATGTGGGGTGTGTATCAGTGTACGTACATGAGGGGTGTGTATCAGTGTACATACATGAGGGGTGTGTATCAGTGTACGTACATGAGGGGTGTGTATCAGTGTACGTACATGAGGGGTGTGTATCAGTGTACATACATGAGGGATGTGTATCAGTGTACATACATGAGGGGTGTGTATCAGTGTACATACATGAGGGGTGTGTATCAGTGTACGTACATGAATTGTGTGTCAGTGTACATAGTCAGTCAGACACTGTACATACCACACAACACACCACTCCACATTGCTTCTCATTTATATGCAGTGTAGCTCCTCTATCCTCCACCACACACCTGGTTACCACACCTGTTGTGACTGCAGGTGTAATGCCTAAAATGAAGCGAAAGACAAATAATAATCGGTTACCTCGTCAATTTTTAACTATACATCTCTGTACTTCAGTCCTCGTGTGAAAATACAATCTCAACCACTAAAACCGGTTTCAATTTACGTCAGAGTAAACAAAAACCCAACCAGGTAGTTAGTTCTCCTTTCAGTGTTCATCCTAACTCTCTCACTGACGGATTTTTGGGGGAGGATAATTTACCTGTTAGTCTCAGCGTTCATTAGTCTGGTCACGTTCTCAGGGTAGTAGACCGAGAGTCGCTCGTTCTCTTACCTTTCACAAGTGACCCACCTCTTCCACACTGACTGTTCTCTTCCACACCTCTTCCACACTGTCTGTTCTCTTTCACACCTCTTCCACACTGTCTGTTCTCTTCCACACCCTCTCTCTCTCTCTCTCTCTCTCTCTCTCGTGGCTCGGGTCTACTACACATACCCAGCTGAGAATACAGTCAACGTCACATCCAGTATGGTTCATGAAGGCTGGCGGCGGCGACCTGACTTACCTGGTGTTATGAGAGAGAGAGAGAGAGAGAGAGAGAGAGATTACTCGACAGTCACTGCTTGCGTTGTGTGTGTGTGTGTGTGTGTGTGTGTGTTAGGTTAGAGTACGTTGCTACATTAGATTAAGTAAGGTTAGGTTAGTCTAGGTTAGGTTAAGTTAAGTTGGGTGAGGTTAGATTAGGTTAGGGTCGTTTAGGTTTAGGTTAAGTTGCGTTAATTTAGGTTAGCTCAGAATAAGTTAGGTTATGTTAAGTTAGACTAGGACTGGATAGGTTATATGAAGTTAGGTTAAGTTAGGTTAAGTTAGGTTAGGTTAGAATAGGTTTATGATAAGGTCAGTTAAGGTAGATTAAGTTAGGTTGGGTTAAGTTAAAATACGTTAGTTTGGAATTAATTAGGTTAGGTTATGTTGTCTAGGTTAAGTTAATTTAGGTTAGGTTAGGTCAGGTTAGGGTCGAACAAATTAGGTCAGACTGTGTTTGTGGTTCACTTTCAGCCTCGTGTGATGGTGATTATTATTCAACCCAGTTTACACAGTCGTTTAACCCGGCAGTATCCCGGTACAGACCAGTTTTTGTGAGATTATGTGTGTGTGTGTGTGTGTGTGTATGTGTGTGTATATGTTATGCGTTTAAATAAATTTCTTAACACAAACAACAACGTGTCTATATATCTACTTATAAAAAACAGCTTTCCAAGCACAGCCTACACACACACACACACACACACACACACACACACACACACACACACACACACACACACACACACACACATACACACACACAGGGACAGAGCAGCACCTCAGAATGGCACGACAGTAGTAAGTTATATTGACTTTTGGCTTGAGTCCACCTCTCTCTCTCTCTCTCTCTCTCTCTCTCTCTCTCTCTCTCTCTCTCTCTCTCTCTCTCTCTCTCTCTCTCTCTCTCTAGCCATTTCTTATTGCATATCTTAGTCTATTCATACATGCACTTATGTATGTATGTATGTATGTATGTATGTATGTAGCACAGGCTGACACTTAGGTGCTGCAGGCTGCTGTTAAACAGACAGACAGACAGACGAACAGAAAGAACGAACCAGACAGACAGACACTCAAGAGCCACTAGACACAGACATGCAGTCACTTAGAAACACAGACAGACAGACAGACAGACATGAAGCTTAGCCCACTGTAATATAGGCCACCTTGAGAGAGAGAGAGAAGATCTCTTTCATTTTCATATGTATTATGACTGTCTGTGTCTGTATGTGTGTCTGTGTCTGTCTGTGTGTCTACCTGTGTCTGTGTGTCTACCTGTGTCTGTGTGTCTACCTGTGTCTGTTTCTGCGTATATGTCTGTTTCTGTGTGTTTGTTTCTGTGTGTATGTCTGTGTCTTTCGGTGTCTGTGGAGGAGTAGAAGGTGAAGAAGGAGGAGAAGGAGGAGGGGGGAAGAGGAGAAGGAGGAGGAAGAGGAGAAGGAGAAGGAGGAGGAGGAGGAGGAGGAGAAGGAGGAGGATGCCACAGAACTTCCGTGTCAACAGAGGGAGGAGTGAGGGAAGGCGGTGGGGTAAAGATGATGATTGGTCACGACTCAGAGATCAAGAGCCAATAGAAATGGACTAATGTGTGTTTAGTCATTAATGATTGGCTTGTACAGTTACATAGGGTAGGGGGCGGTCACAGTGAGAGAGAGAGAGAGAGAGAGAGAGAGAGAGAGAGACTATATGTATAAGGGGATTAACTCACTCACTCACTTTCTCACTCACGGACTGACTCACACCTTCACTGACTCACTCACTCGTTCAGTCACGGGCAGACACGGACTTAGTGACCCTGGTGTGTGTGTATGTGTGTGTATGTGTGTGTGTGTGTGTGTGTGTGTGTGTGTTGGGTTAGGTTAGGTTAGGTGGGTTGGGTTAGGTTGAGTTGGGATTTGGGTTGGGTTAGGTTAGGTTAGGTTATGTTCGTGGCACTGTCTCTAACATTATATCTCGAGGTCTCTGTCACGGTCAGCAAACAACACTCACTGACACTTTCACTTACGGTATAATTTTACGGGTCCTTCTCTCCCCCCCCCCCCCTCTCTCTTTCCCTCTCTCTCTCTGTCTCTATCTCTACATGACACGACAAATTCTCAGCGCCCTTTTAACCATATCATGACCTTGTTCTGGTAGAGAGGGCGCTGGGGCTGTTCTTTTGACTTGGGGTTTTTTTTACTGGCAGAATTTATTACCTGTATCTACCTGTAATTTACCTCATACTACCTCAGGTAATGTCAATAATGGGTCACTATTCTTTACCTTGATATAATTTAGAAATATTTTATGTATTAGTTGTTGAGTTAATTTGTTAGTTAATGGTGATAATAATAATTGATATTATGTAAAAAAAAATATTTGTTTTAAAAAAGTAATTATACATTTATTTCTCTGGGCTGACTCACTATATTGGTTTATTAATTATTTATGTGTACTATAATGTTTTAAGACTATAATTTAGGTTAGGTTAGGTTTAATATGTCCCACATTGAATATAAACAACAACAGATTTACTTATAAAACCAAAACCAAATTTAATATCTTTTTCAACTGATATAAATTTATGAACATTATCCAAATCTTAAAATGCGTCAGCAAACTATATACCTGTTGACCATAAAGCACACATTCACCTTGGCTTTACCTGAGACTTCATTTACATGTTGGTTAAGTATATCTGAGTAATTCAACATGACTTGTATTTATGACCTGCCATGAGTTGACCCCCATGTGATATGCTCCGACAACTATGAGGGGGGGAGGAGGGGGTGAGGGTAGGGGTGGTGAGGGGTAAGGGAGTAAGGGGAGGAAGGGTGAGGGGAATGGGTGGTGAGGGGTGGTCTTAAGGAAGGTCTGGTGGCCATGGAAGAAAAATTTGGTTTACGAATCTGGGAGAATTATGATTTTTACCAGAGAGACCTGTGAGCTCTCTTGAACTGTCACTAGGGGAGACATCGACTCTCATATACTGTACATGACTGTCATAAACCAGCTGTCTACTAAACAAGATGTGTCATAAACCAGCTGTATCAAGAACCAGCTGTCTGTTGTCATAACTGCCGCGATGAGGGTAGAGGAAGCACACGACCTGTAGTAATGGATGAGGGTAGAGGAAGCACACGACCTGTAGTAATGGATGAGGGTAGAGGAAGCACACGACCTGTAGTAATGGATGAGGGTAGAGGAAGCACACGACCTGTAGTAATGGATGAGGGTAGAGGAAGCACACGACCTGTAGTAATGGATGAGGGTAGAGGAAGCACACGACCTGTAGTAATGGATGAGGGTAGAGGAAGCACACGACCTGTAGTAATGGATGAGGGTAGAGGAAGCACACGACCTGTAGTAATGGATGAGGGTAGAGGAAGCACACGACCTGTAGTAATGGATGAGGGTAGAGGAAGCACACGACCTGTAGTAATGTCCTGGGGTGAGAGGAGGAGGAGGAGGAGGTCGTCTCTCTCCCCGTGGTGAGATTGTCCTGTACGCTGAGGTAACTTTTATTAAACTGCTCCACACACATACACACACACACACACACACACACACACACACACACACACACACACACACACACACACACACACACACACACACACACACACACACACACCTCTCCTGGTTTAATTTTTTCATATTATGTGTGAGAGAATGAGAGACTGTAACCAGCAATACTCTACCTGAAATACATACCAAAGGTGGAAAAAGATTGAGAATTGACAAAATACGCAGAACAAGAGAGGAAATATGTCACAGAAGATTAATGAGATATTTAAGCAGGTGATAAAACTACCTGTGTACTGTAGACTGGGGACAGACGTACATCACACACACTAATCTTTTCTTTGTCATTGATTAGTCTTCAGTAAATCATTTAACTCATTTTCTTGTTTGTTGTTGTATTTTCATGTTATAATTTTCAGATTGCTTTGAACATTAACCTTTGGAGTTAGATCAGTGCTGAGGAAAAATATATTCGTTATTTAGGTTACCACTCTCGAACACGGATGACCATGATCGGTAAATTTGACAGTCTTTAACAGGAAAAAAAATCTTTAAATGTCGTTATTATACTGAAGCGATTAGTGAAGAGAAAAATGATGTGTATTATAGTTATTGTAAACTATAGTGTATAAATTAGTTATGAGATTTTTTGGGCTGCACCAGCAATTTCGCAGAGAAGCTTTTGAAACGATCTGGTCATGGGAAATTAATTTTGATTTGTGTGGGAAATTTGCCCTCTCTCCCGTTGTTGATTTACCTGTTATATTTCTGTTGCTGTATTTCTGTTGTTGTATTACTGTTGCTGTAGTGCTGTTGTTGTATAGTGATGTTAGATAATAAACCCCCCAAAAAACACAATGATTATAAGTAATTAGTAAATCCGCCGTGATTATAAATGATTAACAGCGATTATGATGGATTAGGTGAAGAGAAGGAAGTGATTCTAATGGATTAGCTGAAAAATAATGATTGTAAATGATTAGGAAATAGAAGGCAGCGATTGTAAGCGATTGACAATGAGTGGGTAGAGAGGCTGAGTGTGAGAGCTTCCTGTCAGCACCTAGAGAGTGTCAGCGAAGGGGGATATACATTCACTGTTTCTCCTTTGTTTTGGGTGAGGTTTATTTTGCTTTCAGTCTCTCTTAGTTCCTATCTCTTCCTCCCCCCCCCCCAACCCATACACACACGTACACACGGAAAGTATTCATACACATACGCTCACAGTTACGTACATGAAACTCACACTCATACAACCCATATAGGCCTATTCATTAATCATACATACATACGCACTCTATGCTTAGGCCTACTTAATCTATGTGTAAGCGTTTACCTACATATACAAATATACATACATATACGTTTACATATACAAGTAAGTATATATATATGAGCTTCAATAATCTTCACTACATGGTTCGTATGAGGTGGATGTGGTTGTGGTGTCGAACAGCGTAAACACTCGCCCATACGCATAAGTACACATGCGTACACTGAACCCATTTGTTGCTGAAAATATGATGCGTAATGGTTGTTAGTGGTGAGGGGAGGGGGGGGAGGGCAGTTGACCGTACGTGGAGGTGAAAGTGTTGAAAGAATGAAGGAAAAGATGAAGGAGGAGTGAAGGAGGAACAGGAGGGACGAAGTTAGGTTAGGTTAAGGGGGGGGGATGGGAATGGATAGGAATAAAGGAAAGATGGAAGGGTAGGTGTATGGAGGAGAGAGAGAAGAGGTCAGGTCACCCTCTCATGACCAGACGACCTTGTGGTAGTTATACAGGTCACCCTCTCATGACCAGACGACCTTGTGGTAGTTATACAGGTCACCCTCTCATGACCAGGCGACCTTGTGG
>NW_024732415.1:1604337-1704337 GCF_018991925.1 Homarus americanus | reverse complement strand
ACAACTCCTACTACTACTACTCACAAGTAATAAATCTATCCTACGTGACATACTCAAAAAACTTCAAGAGAGTCTTACCTTCAACACCAATAGAAGAGATCCACATCCCACTGAATACTGAGGTAATACATATGGCCCAGGACCAACTGAAACAACTTATGTTTACAACTGACCGAGAAGGGCGATGAAAGTGAACCAACAACTGACCTTCTCGAAACGGGGCGCCCTTTAGATTGTCTGCCATTAAGGGGAAGTAACGGAAGGGACGATATAAATGGTCAGCCTTAATGGGGACCCGAGACACAACGAGGTTAATGTATCTCTGTGAATAATGAGAAATTGTTGAGAGATTGTGTACATTGTTCCACTCCTTTGTATATAGATTGTATTTGGGAAGTTTATTAAATAGGTTGATGTTTGAAATTACAGGGACACGTACAGGTAATAAAAGGTTCTCTCACACACACTCACTCTCACACACTCACTCTCACACACTCACTCTCACACACTCACTCTCACACACTCACTCTCACACACTCACTCTCACACACTCACTCTCACATACTCACTCTCTCACACTCACTCACTCTCTCACACTCACTCTCTCACACACTCACACATACACTCACTCTCTCACACACCCTCACACACTCACTCTCACACACTCACTCTCACACACACTCACTCTCACACACTCACTCTCTCACACACTCACACATACACCCTCTAACACTCTCTGCTATCAAATACTTCATACCAAAACTATTTACATAATTTTTTTTTCTGAATAAAATTGTAATAAAAGTTTACCCCATAAAATATAAATGACCACAAGTGTTTACGAGTCAGTCAGGCAGAGCATAATATTCACTGCCTCTGACCACAACCAGCGTCACGAGAGCCACCAAGACACAAGGCTGTATTGAAAATATATCTTCATATTTCTCACGCTCATTAACTCACCTGTATTTCCGGTACGTACACACACACACACACACACACACACACACACACACACAATCATCCTAACACCATCCTATAACTGTTGTGGTTTCAGAGTGGTAAGGTCAGAGGTCGAGGTCACAACTTCGGATAAGACGTCACTCGGCGTCAACTGGTTCTCTACTTGATGGCTCTGCTCGGGGTGGGGGGGGAGGTGGTCTGAAGACATCCATAGAGGGAAAGTGAGAAGCGGCGAGAGTGAAAGGTGAGAGAGAGACTATGAGAGGTGAGGTGAGTGAAAGAATTGGGAAGAGAGGAAGTGAGAGTTAAAGTGAAAGTAAGGAGCTGAAATGCAAATGCTTATAGAACGAGAAGAAAATAAAAAAAATTGAGTGAGTGAATAAGTTAGTGAGTGAATCAGCGTCTCAGTAAACAGACAAGTCATTCAGCTTCCTCTCAGCCTGCTTGCGTTATATTCTATTTTACCTGAGTCATCCCTCTCCACCACTTTCGTTTTCTCTTGGGGGTCGTCTAGGTGTGTGTGTGTGTGTGTGTGTGTGTTTGTGTGTGCGTTAACAGTCGTCTAAATACACTCACCTGAACCTCATTAACTTGAATAAGATACCAATACCCCCCCTCACATAGACCCGTAGATCACGAAAGGCGGGTTACGTGGTTTATCTTTCCCAACTAAAATTACTGTAACTTTAGAAATGCTGATATTATGGTCGTTAGCTTTGTATCTGTACTGTGCTGTACTTGTGTCTATACATAGCCTTGCTCACCATACAGCAGTAATCACCATACAGTAGTACTCATCATACATTCTACAGCAGTACTCATCGCCTGACAATGCTACCTTGACGTGCTCACCATACAGCAGTACTCACCATACAACAGTACTCACCATACAACAGTACTCACCATACAGCAGTACTCACCATACAACAGTACTCACCATACAACAGTACTCACCATACAACAGTACTCACCATACAACAGTACTCACCATACAGCAGTACTCACCATACAGCAGTACTCACCATACAACAGTACTCACCATCACAGTTACTTTCTGTTGTCTACCATAAGTCCTATTCCAGTATTTATGTTCAATATGTAAACAACCTTACAGTACTACCTCTTGCCTCACTGTCTTCACCTTTAACCACTTCTATTAACCAGTTTTTGCGGCGCTTCTTCACTATCACCTTAACGTATCTTTGTCACCAGTTAACGCCATATTTGTCACCAGTTAACGTTATATTTGTCACCAGTTAACGCCATGGCTGTCACCAGTTAACGCCATATTTGTCACCAGTTAACGTTATATTTGTCACCAGTTAACGTTATATTTGTCACCAGTTAACGTTATATTTGTCACCTGTTAACGCCATGGCTGTCACCTGTTAACGCCTTGTCAAACATCGCTGTCATAAGTCCTACCTTTCATGTCATTTATCGTCACATCATTGAATTGCTCATAATAACAGACTATATAATTATTAACTAGTACTAATGGATATATTTAGTCTCGTTGTTATCATAATACTCTCGTGAAATTCATTGATTGCGCTGTTAAGTTTCCATTATTATGTCGTAAAGCTGTGAGTTTGTGGAAGGCTGACACGAGAGAGAGAGAGAGAGAGAGAGAGAGGGAGAGAGAGAGAGAGTACACACGCAGATCTTTTTTTTTTCTCTACACATTCTTTTGTTTTTCTTTCTAAGTTTAAAAACAAAAGGTAGAATCTTAATAAAAACAATTCTTCTTCTTCTTCTTCTTCTTCTTCTTCTCTGTTTTATGTATTATCATATATTATATCTATTACTTTTTTCACTTCATAATTTGGTCTCTCTCTCTCTCTCTCTCTCTCTCTCTCTCTCTCTCTCTCTCTCTCTCTCTCTCTCTCTCTCTCCCTTGTCCGCCATGACAGTCTTACAAGTGTTTCACATTACCTCCTCTCCTACACCTTTTCTGCCACTCCCTCTTATTGCATGCTAACTGCAGATCCTTCCCTCCCGCCTTCCCTCCTTCCCTCCCTCCCCCCCTCTGTCCCTCTGTGGTGGCCACCTGTGCCCCGTGATGCCCATCTATGATAATGGGTGGGATTCCCAGGTAGTGGTCCAGCGTGGGCAGCTAGACGTCACCACCACCAACACCACCACCAACACCACTACTAACACTACCACTACTGCCACTACTACTTCCCGCCGCCACCACTAACATTAAACATCATTACTACTATTAATACCACTTCTACTACCACTACTACTACTACTACTACTACTACTACCTGCTACTACTATCACAATCATTATTAAACAGTGCATCGACCAACATTAGCTCCCCTGACCCGGCCATCTAAGGCGTGGCGGAACTCAGAGGGGGAGCAGGACGCTACAACTTCTCAGGTACCGTTGTCTATGTCCGGTGGTGATCTCAGGTCGTCGTGCCCTCAACCTATGTAATAATATCAACGTCTATCTCACATAATAAACAGTAATAGTAATAACATTGTCTCACAAGCTGTACATTATAATTTTAATAATAATCCCAGAAATTGAAATCCATCCCACGAGATATACGTCACAATATCAGGTCGGACTTGATGTAAATTTCCATATCGTATGTTTTAACTATTATCCTTTCCCTAAGTCTTCACTCATGGTAAACACCCTACAGAACACACAGGACACAATTTTCTAAGGTATTCAATCATTGTAAACAAACCAGGAGCCACTGAGTCTATCAACCAGGACTTAGATACAATTGAATGGTCCCCTCCCCTCCGTCAAGCTGGTCGTGTGTGAGAGAAGGGGTGTTTCTGGTGTCGTGTTGACTGGTAACAACTCCCCCATATCTCAATTTTATTTCATTTTTTTTTTTACGGAGGATTGAAAGGGTAGGGTAGGGTCGGGCCTTACTCTGATGATAGGGAGGAGGGATAGTAAGAACGATATGGTGGATGATATCGACATTAAGAGTGAATAAGGAGATGGATAGGAGCTCTGAAGAGGTGAAAGTTGTAGGCTGAAGTAAGGAGGAGGAACACAACCTCAGCGAGTTTATTGTAGAGGTTGTGTAGCGACCGAGCTGGTAGATGTAGGGTTGGCCAATCTGAGAGAGAGAGAGAGGTCTGGTTAACACACCACACCACACTACACTGCACCACACCACACTACACCACACCACACCACACCACACCACACCACACCAAAACTCAATGACAAGGTTTGATCTGATAGAGAGTGACAAGTTTGGTTAAGAGAATACATTACGTTATAGAGAAATTGCCTGACCTCCTGGAAGCCTTCTTGGCACTGGAGGGAATGTGAAGCCAACACGAGAGGCCACCACAACACCTTTAAAGTCTGGTGACGGGGGAGAAGGGCTGGTGTCGACCCCGAATATGCAAGAGGAGAAAAATGTTGATATCTTGCAAGAGGTGAGAGTAATGATGTTGATATATTGCAAGAGGTGAGAGTAATGATGTTGATATCTTGCAAGAGGTGAGAGCAATGATGTTGATATCTTACCAAGAGGTGAGAGTAATGATGTTGATATCTTGCAGAGGGTGAGAGTAATGATGTTGATATCTTGCAGAGGTGAGCATGATGTTGATATCTTGCAAGAGGTGAGGTAATGATGTTGATATCACAGGGTGAAGAGTAATGATGTTGATATCTTGCAAGAGGTGATAGTAATGATGTTGATATCTTGCAGAGGTGAGAGTAATGATGTTGATATCTTGCAGGGTGGAGTAATGATGTTGATATCTTGCAGAGATAAGAGCAATGATGTTGATATCTTGAAGGTGAGGTAATTTCAAATAATACGGCTTTACACACTTGGGAAGAAAGAGGAGGAGACTTTCTTTCTTTCTTTCCTTCTTTTTACTCGGGGGAAATAAGGGAGAAGTAAAGGGAATCAATCTCTTTTCTTATAACACTCCCACTATAGTGTAAAGCCCCTAAGAACGATCTGGTCGAGGCGTAAGTCACTCTCTGGAGGACGAGCTGGTCTAGGTCACTCTCTGGAGGACGAGCTGGTCTAGGTCACACTTTGCAGGACGAGCTGGTCTAGGTCACACTCTGCAGGACGAGCTGGTCTAGGTCACACTCTGCAGGACGAGCTGGTCAAGGTCACACTCTGCAGGACGAGCTGGTCTAGGTCACACTCTGGAGGACGAGCTGGTCTAGGTCACACTCTGGAGGTCGAGTCGCTCTAGGAGGAAGTCACTCTGGAGGACGAACTGGTGGAGGCGAAGGTCACACTCAGCACCGACTTGGTTACAGGTACCTGAAGGCGTGGGCGGCCCCGTCTGCTCCCGCCACCAGCCGCCGCCCCCGTGAGGTCATAACAAGGTCAAGGAGGCCGGACGCAGAGACTGGTTATCATGGATTGCCGGACGACTTTTGGACTAGTTATCTTTAGTGTGGGTTATCTTGTTTAGTTAGCTTAGGTTAGGTTAGCTTAGGTTAGGTAAGGTTAGGTTAGGTGATAAATTAATTCTTCTTCTTCTTCTTCTCCTTCGTCATGTTTTTATTATTGTTCTTCATTTTCTTTTTCCTTTTTTTTCTTTTTCTTCTGTAATAAGTAACACATCCCAGTAACACATCCCAGCAACACATCCCAGTAACACATCCCAGAAACACATCCCAGTAATATATTCCAGTAACACATCACAGAAATACATTCCAGTAACACATCCCAGTAATACATATCAGCAACACATCTGAGTAGCACATCTCAGTAATGTATACCAGTAGCACATCAACAAATCCCAGTAACACATCCCAGCAACACATCGCAGCAGAAAATCCCAGCCACACTGTAAATTGTCTTATAAACACAGTCACCAGGTACAGTATATTTTGTAATTCTGCATTTTACTCTGTAGTGCTTACACACACACACACACACACACACACACACACACACACACCTTCTCCCTCCCCTCATTCCTCATTTTCTCATTCTTTCCCCTCTTTATTTCCATCCTGCTCCCTCCATCCCTCTTCTTACCTCCTCCTCTCCTTCATTCTCCTCCCTCCATCCCTCACCCTCCCTCCTCCTCTCCTTCCCACTCTGCTCCCTCATCCCTCCTTCTCCCTCTCTCCTTCTTCCTCTCCTCCCTCCATCCCTCCTTCTCCCCTCCTCCTCTCCTTCCTTCCACTCTCACTCCCTCCATCCCTCCTTTTCTCTCTCCCTCCCTCACTAGCCACAAAAACCAATGTTGACAGTCTGCAATAAAATGCAATTATGACCACCTCATATTGCAAACCCAGCGCTGGATTATTGCATATATAATAGTGCAACATCATGACCCACCAACATGTATAAACCATCGAGGAGGAAAATTTCTTCAGGTGTGTCTGTGTTTTTGTCGACAGGTAGTAGAAAGGTGAAGCTGGCCAGGTTAATTGATATACTTTGTCTGTCTGTGTGTTGGAAGTTGGCCTAGATCATTAACTGTAGGTGTTGTTGGTTTGTAGAGTGCTGAGGAAACAGTTAATACTACTACTACTACTACTACTACTACTACTAATAATAATAATAATAATAATAATAATAATAATAATAATAATAATAATAATAATAATAATAATAATAATAATAATAATAATAATAATAATAATAATAATAATATATACAACATCAATAAAACATGCTAAACTACCCCTACCCCCTATCCCTACCCACTCCTTCTCTCACACCATCAGCATTCTACACAGGTCGTAGCTCTTAATAAACATAGGTGTCAGATATCAACATTGTCAGTCACCTCACTTAACAGTCACTCTATTTTTGCTTCAACTAATTCCTCTTATTAATAAACATTCTTACTCCTAATCAATGTTGTTTTAAGATGTTTGTTATGTATGTTTAATATATCCCTATGTGTGTGTGTGTGTGTGTTTTAGTTTAATTGGTTTATATGTACAGGTGAGGCGGTGGACAAGAGGTAAGATCATCACAGGTTCCGCCTCGGTGTTGTGTCAGCTGCTAGTAACTAAACTAAGCTAAATAAAAGGGTTTATATTTGTATCCAGTGGTTTATTTATTATCACTTTCACGACCCTTGACATACATATAATATAAACTGTGTAAAATATATGCTTTATATATCTTCCTCGTGCTTCTGTTATAATAGAGCCGGGTTATAATATAGTGAGGTATATTGTAACATTATGGTTGTGTGTCTTAATGTTTTGTTTCTTTAATAATTTTAGAAAATATTACCTGGGGTGTGAAGGATATTTATGTGAATTGACGAAATAATTATTGGATATTTAGTGGTGTTTTGACTCGTGTCCGGCGTGGGAGTGTTAACTGGCCTCGACCTGTTTGTCACATGACGTTAACAACCAAGGCTGACTTACCTGGCGAGAGAAATGTAGTTCCCTAATTACCATGAAGAAAATGACGCACCGGAGAACAATCTTCCTTGTAAAACATCCTGGTATCGACTAACTCAATCAGAAAAAAAAATATATATTTTTTTTTCTTACCGTATGTATCTTAGGTATGATAAAAAGGTTATGTTTATTAAGAGGAAAAACATCAATAAAAATGTCTTATGTTGAAGCCGTGTGGTGTTGTGGTGATGTCAGAAACAGGTATCGTCTTTCATCACATGGGTGGTGGGTAGTGGTGGTGGTGGTGGTGGGTAGTGGTGGTGGTGGTGGTGGTGGTGGTAGGGGTGGTGGTGGTGGTGGGTAGTGGTGGGTAGTGGTGGTGGTGGTGGTGGGTCGTGGTGGTGGGTCGTGGTAATGGGTGATTGTGGGAGAGGGTGCTGGTGAGGGGTTTAACGATTTGAGGACGAAATTGTTACCTCATCGTCTTCAGTATTAAACCATCGTCCTCATTGTTAAACCATTTATCCCAGGTCCGATTATTTTCTACCTAAGGTTACTCGGGGACAGATCATGTGTTCGACTTAACCCGAAACTCTTGTGGATTTTGTATTGTGGTGTCGCAAGTTTTATTTGTGTCGTATATAACAGGATTACTTTCTTGACCTGCGTTGAAATTCCCACCGCTATCATTATTAAACACACACACACACACACACACACACACACACACACACACACACACACACACACATCCCCTTAGTTAATGATATGTTGGACCCATATTTCTTCGCTGTCAAGTTACTGCCTGTGCTGTACACGCTCTGACATGTTAAGTGGACTCTAGGCGGTACAGTACTCTGGATAATATTGTGACTGAAGCCTCCAGTTGTGTGTGGATGGTTTGTGTCCACGCGATCATTAAGGAAACCCCTAGGGAAAGTAGTCAGGTTGGTTCATATCTGGTGAGTACAGCGACCATATGGTAGGAGTCCTGCTGGGAATTACCTGATCACCGAGGAGTAAACTTTGTGGGTATTCCAGTGAGTCATTTATGAGTGTGCTGAGGCTCCATCTTGCTGGAACACCACTTGCCTCATCCACACTCTTCACTGCTGGCAGGAGCTGGTGCGGGTAGGAAGGTATCCAAGTTCATCTTCAAACCAGGATTATATGATGTCTATTTTGCCCACAGTTCACCACACAGTAACTTTCGGTACACCCAGAAGGTTTTGCTTATAAACATGACCAGTAAGACACTAGTGGTCCTCATAATACCGTATTATACAGCAATGTTTCATTATTTTCATTCTTAGAGAGATTTATCTGCCACGTCTTAGTCTGGTATTTGTTGTTGTTGTGTTTGCTTCTGTAGTTTATGTTCTTTATACACTAATAGTCTTGATGCATTGTTCTTACACACTTGTACAGTGGGTTACCAACTCTTGTGATGACGGTCTTGTTAATTTCTGTGGCGTCGTCCGAGACAGTGTTTTCCTCGCTGCCGTCCGCCCGCTGGGTCTGTAGTGTTATGTTCAGCACTGCTTCTTGCTCTCTATAAGTCTTCTATCTGTACAGTAGAATAATGTCTTTGTTTGGTCTTTTGGGAACATGATACTGTCTTGAAATTATGTTCAACCCGCACCAAAGAGTTTGTGCTTTAATGCTATTCCATGATCTTTATTCGCTGCCACACAGTCAGCTGGCCTGGCATGATCACCTATATGGCTAACACAACTTTGGGTGTTGGATTAAAAAATAATAATACAAATAAGTGAGAGTTATACTGTTTAACCCCTTGTGTACGGGGTCTCCTCTGAACTGAATAAGATCGTCTGGCGTTAATCAGATAGAATAAAAAGTCAAGTCTTAGTTTTAATGTTTTCTATACACTGAGAGATTTGCTTATTGAAGAGGATCAGGTCTTGGTTGACTAAAGAAGAAAGAGGTTGAGAGGGAAGAGGTTGAGAGGGAAGAGGTTGAGAGGGAAGAGGTTGAGAGGGAAGAGGTTGAGAGGGAAGAGGTTGAGAGGGAAGGGGTTGAGAGGGAAGGGGTTGAGAGGGAAGGGGTTGAGAGGGAAGAGGTTGAGAGGGAAGGGGTTGAGAGGGAAGAGATTGCAATATTTACTAATAGAGGGATAAAGGCAGCATCACAAAGGCCCATGAATCAGAGTGACTTGTGATGCCTGTTGACTCAGTACTTGGTGAACATCTGGGTGGTCACAAGGAGATTAATCTACCCCCCCCCCCCTCTCTCTCCTTGCTGTGGTGATTCTGTCGGTTATACATATTTGGTGATTCCGTGGGGTAATTCCTGCTGGTGAACAAAGACATCTTGGTTGGGGAATGTAGGTTTAGCCATCTATGTTGGTGATGATTCATACCTGGTGAAGAGGAGGGGGTGGAACATCCCCTTGTTGAGTGATCACAAGGTTATCTGAAATAATTTATCTCTGTTAATACTGGTGATGACTCATATACCTGTTGAAGAAGAGGAACCCACAGCTTGGTGAACGGTCTGGTAGTACCCTATACTTGGTGAATTGTTTATGTGGTCACCAGGACAAGTTCGGCGATGATATTAGCACATGAATTCCAGCTTGGTGAGGGAGGACGGGTATTGGACCTGTCAAGCGGAAGTCTGACAGGAACCAGTCTAGTGTTCCGTAGTGTGACAGGAACCAGTCTAGTGCTCCGTAGTGTAACAGAAACCAGTCTAGTGTTCCGTAGTGTGACAGGAACCAGTCTAGTGCTCTGTACAGTAATGTGAAGTTAAACAGTTCAATATCGTGTGTGACTGCCAAGGCTGGGATGAGTCAACGTGTGTGGTGAATGAGTCTCTCTCTCTCTCTCTCTCTCTCTCTCTCTCTCTCTCTCACACACACACACACACACACATACACACACACACACACAAGCCGCCATCACCACCACCAACAACAACAACAGCAGTAATAATGTCATACCATACCCCAACAATATTCACTTTCCAAATACACTAAACCCATTGTTCCAGTGTGTGTGTGTGTGTGTGTGTGTGTGTGCGTGTGTGTGTGTGTGTGTGTGTGTGTATGTGTCTTTAGTGGGTGAATCAGGAAGTCATACATAAACACAAAGTCACCTACGTATGTATTTTAAGGAAGATTTTCTCACTAATATAAAACTTGTATCCTCGTAAGAAAATAAATATTCTCTCCATCATAAATTTCTCCTCGTCTTTTCACCTATGAGACAAACTGGCCATAATAATATTTACCAACTCCACCAATAATTACTATCTAAAGCATTATACATCAGTGAGGAAGAAGACATGATTGGTTAAATTTTTACAGCAGTTTCTTATATTAATCACAAATTATCGTATCGTGTCGTTAATGAAGTTGGTAACCTCGAGTAACCCGATAATTATCTTACCTCAGGCATCTCCTTCACAACAACACCACTCTCACTTATTTATTGAATATTTAACACCGTGTAACTTGGTTGTGTTAATGTATGTTGTGGGTACAGACGTCTTGCTGAATTAAATAAACAAAATGATAATGAAGGTTTGATATATAATTTTTATTTATTCTGCTTCTACGTGTTGTTGTTGTTGTTGTTGTTGTTGTTGTTGTTGTTGTTGTTGTTGCTCGTTTTAAGAGATCTTGTGTGAGGTCGTACGAGTGGCTATCTTGGAGTGTATCTCTGAGGGAGTGAGTTTGGATGTGTGGCTCTCTGGGGTATGGTTATTATCAGGGGGTATGGCTCTCTGGGGTATGGTTATTATCAGGGGGTGTGGCTCTTTGGGTACGGTTATTATCAGGGGGTGTGGCTCTCTGGGGTACGGTTATTATCAGGGGGTGTGGCTCTCTTGGGTACGGTTATTAGTGGGTGTGGCTCTCTCAGGTGTGGCTCTGGCTCTAAGACATATCTAAATGGAGGTGTGACTTTCTAGGGTGTGACTCTCTGGGGTATAATCTCTGTAAATGTAGCTATCTGGGGTGTGCTTCTCTAGGGGGGGGGTAGTTGGAGGGTGTAGGTAATGTATTATCTAGTGTTTGTTTATGACTGTGTTTGTTGAGTTTGTTTATGACTGTGTTTGTTGTGTTTGTTTATGACTGTGTTTGTTGTGTATGTGAATGACTGTGTTTGTTGTGTATGTTTATGAATGTTTGTTGTGTATGCTTATGACTGTGTTTTGTTGTGTATGTGGATGACTGTGCTTTGTGTTTGTTGAGTTTGTTTATGACTGTGTTTGTTGTGTTTGTTTATGACTGTGTTTGTTGTGTATGTGAATGACTGTGTTTGTAAGAAAGTTTAAAAGGGATATGGTCGAATATTTGAGAGAAGTATTATATCAAATTAGGTTTTAACGTCCATAAGGTGAGTGAGGTGTGGAAGGTAAGAGGAAATTCAATGTAAAATTACACGTATAAATAAGGTGCTGTGTTAAGGCTCTGTGAAGTATGAATCAAATGTCTATGTGGTCTTGTATGGGCGGGAGGGCGGGAGGGGGAGAGAGAGAGACGGGCGGGAGAGACGGGGTTGGTTTGGTTAAGTTAGGTTTGGTTAGGTGAGGTTAGGTTAGGTTAGGTTAGGACCGAGTATGGTCGATATTACTGATTGTTTATTGTGGTGTGAAGAAATGACCTGTATAGTGTTGTTAATGGTGTATTGTGTGGCCCCGAGTTGGTGTTTGTGAGTGTTTTGAGTGTGTTGTGTTTGTGAGTGCTTTGAGTGCGTTTTGTGTGTGTAAGTGTCTTGAGTGCGTTGTTTGTGAATATTTTGATTTGTGTTTGAGTGTGGCATTGATATTAGGTCTGTATGTGTGTGTGTGTGTGTGTGTGTGTTAACTTACACTTCCTCTATCAATTTTACATCTAACTATTATATTGTACAGTTATTGACAAAATACACTAAACACCTGTCAATATCTGTCATCAACTTATGAGGTCCTACATATGATAAGTTTCTATATAATAACGCGGCTTTTCATCACATGTTATACCAGAACCACAAGATAGTAAAGAAACTCGTTAATACAGTGACAAATATAATAATATGTCCAGGGAATTTTGTCCACAACTGTACGTCCACGGATCATCATTGGTAGCATACGTTTAGATCTTTCTTTCTTTCTTTCTTTCTTTCTTTCTTTCTTTCTTTCTTTCTTTCTTTCTTTCAGTAGGTCTCTCATGCATGGTTTAGCAGCTCTTGACTGATCTTCAGGTGGTGATGTTGACTGACTGTGCATAATAAGTTCTTCTTTATTCTTTCTTCTTTATTGACAGAAGTTGTGAACCTGTCAAACATCTATTTAAATTTGAGTTTAAATTATCATTGTAAATCAACTCTTATTATCTTATTTTACCTGGTCGTACACACCTGTAGACCTTCTCTTACGACAAGTATTTCAGCAACTGTACGTAATATATTCGGTCTAGGAGTGACATAACCCAACACATTGTCTTACCTGTACTGACGTATACTTAAACTCTAATACACTTACACCTGAGTTAACTACACTTAAACAATACTTCAGGTAGTTTAACGACCCCCTAGATAACCTACCCATGTGTCTGGTGAACTCCTTCGATATGAACACCTCCAAAGTCACCATAACTGTAGGTGAGGTTGAGAGTCTCCTTCAGTATACCTCAGGTGATCATTTACACTTATTTTCGGGGTTTTTTTCCTCCCCACTCGCCGCCGTCGTGCCCGGGAGCCAGGGAAAAACCTGGTGATGGTATCTTACACCGCCACCGACTCCTTCAGATAGGTGACCTGCAAGAGCTTCCCCAGGCCAAGGAACCTAACGGAGTATTAGAAACCAACCGTCAGAGGCAGATCAGGGTGTATTACGGAAGCCTGTTAGGGATTATCTCTCTCTCTCTCTCGCTCTCATAACAACGACTGAAACAAACACAGGAGGTTCTACTCGGACAGACGTGATAGTGATGATGTTAATTTTTTTCAGACAATGTGGGAAAACCCAATGATGCCTGTGGTCATGTTGTAGGTTCAGGTTCTGCTGGAGGGTCATAAACAGTAGAGGCGGACCACCCAAACACCCCTCTCCAACACCCCTCTCCAACACCCTCCCCAACACCCTCTCCAACACCCCCTCCAACACCCCTCCAACACCCTCTCCAACACCCTCTCCAACACCTCTCCAACACCCTCTCCCAACACCCTCCTCACTCCTCTCCAACACTCTCCAACACCTCCAACACCTCTCCAACACCACACTTCCAACATCCTCTCCCCACCCAATTAATTAAGGGAACGAAGAGGATTTTTTTGAAGATATAAATGAAGAAAAAATATGTATTTATATGTATAGAAAAAACAAAAATTATTAAGATTTGAAGATTTGAGGAAAAAATTATCAAATTCTGGTTAAATTATTGTTTAAAGGTTGTCTGAAATATATGATCAGGTGAGGAAAATCTAATCAAATTGTTGTTATAAAATTGGCTAGACTTTAAGTGTCGGAAAAACAAAGAATAATATAACCGAAACACCGAACTTTAATAATCCTTTTAGTTACGACAATAATCAAAACATTGAATTAACAACAAAAGAGATTTGAATTAGATCACCAATTTCTTCAAGATCTGGTCATGCACTTGGCAGAGGGCGAAAGAATGAGGGAGGGGGAAAGGAGGAGGGAAGGGGGGAAGGAGGGAGGGGGGGAAGGATGGAGGATGCAGGTCCTTCAAGAAGACAGACAGTGCCTAAGGGGGAAGAGGCTCTCTCTCTCTCTCTCTCTCTCTCTCTCTCTCCTATACAATTGTACCTTTGTTGGTCTATCTGGTCACCTATTTTACGTGTGTGTGTTTGTGTCATATGTACAAGAGTTTATGCACACACACACACACACGTTAAGAGAACCTTCAGGTGTGGACGGATGTAGAGAATGGTGGAACTAAGACAGGTGTGTTAAGAGTCACAGTCAGGTGTGTAGAATCACTCGGTGTGATTCATGACAGGTGATTTAACGAATCCTGAACTCATTACAGGTGATTTAACGAAGCCCTGAACTAATGACAGGTGTTCAAAAGTTCCTCTTACCTTCAATGGTCACGGATTCTCACGGCCATACACGGTCTCAATTAAGGCTTTGGAAAGGTGAGGAAACAGGTCAAACTGAGTGATAAGACGACACAGTTAAGGTTGAAGGTCTCACGTTACCATAACAATGACCCACCTGTGCTATTCTCACCTGTACTGTTGATCTGAGAGCTAGCCAGAGTGTTGACAGTGTTATAATCATCTTTCAGTTCTCACGTTTGTGTTTGAGGAAAATATATGAGTAAATTTTAAGAGATGGGGAGATTCTGAGAGACAATAGTGACAATGAGACAATATTAGAGATGGTTTTTGCTATATTGGTTATTTATCTGGGCTTAATTATTTTTTTGACTCTCTCGCTTCAATAAACTCAAAAATGTTAAGACCTCGTAAAGTATATAGAAATGAATTAAAGTCAATTATCATAAAATATCTTCTCGTAATATTCTTTTCCTTAAGTATTTTTTTTATGTTAAGTCATCCCTTTATCACCTAAGTCACCTTGTGGATGTGAAATTGTTAAAATTTCACACGTGTTTGGTAACGCGAATTGAATTTGTTTTAGTAATATATTTTCTTAAGATTCGTTTAAGTTGACGAATAGGAGATAATGTAATTGGACTTTCGACCTTATTGGAAGTTATTATTAGAGACAACCTTGTAGCCATCCTCACGGGGCTATAAAGAGACAGACAGACAGACAGACAGACAGACAGACAGACAGACAGACAGACAGACAGACAGAGAGGGAGAGTGTGCGGAGGGGGGAGGGCACAAGTTGTCTTAAAAATAATATGATAAAATTCGTAACAAAAGCGTAATTTAGATAAAAGCAAAACACTATATTAAAAAGAATACATAGGAAAATACATAGAGTATACATATATTTTATACATAGAATTACCTCCCCGTTGAGTACGATTTTTTTTCTCCTGAGTACTATGGGTAAATCCTTTGAATACGATGACTTGTTTCCCTGTGTACGATGATAATGTACTCAGGAGGTTGATCCATCGTACTCAAGGAATTAATCCATCGAACTCTAGGGGTTAAGCCATCGTACTCAAGGGGTTGTCATCGTTATCAAGAGGCTAATCCATCGTAATCAAACCACCGTAGTTAGGGGTTAAACCATCGTACTCAAGACGTTAAGCTATCGTACTCAAGGGTGATTAAACCGTCGTACTCAGGGGTAGAGAGAGAGAGTTAAGAGCCACTCACAAGTGCCAGTGTAACTCACGGGAACCTGGCAAGATGAGTGACAACTGTGAACTTGGATTTTATGATGAGTTACTACACACACTCACTACACACTCACCACACACTCACCACACACCAAAATCTCACCACACACTCACCACACACCACACACTCACCACACACCATACTCTCACCACACACTCACCACATACTCACTACTCACTCACCACACACCATACTCTCATCACACTCTCACCACACACTCACCTCACACTCGAGGTGAGAGAGCTGGTAAAGGGTGATAATGAGTGATAGATAGATATTCAGCCAGATAGATAGCTAGATAGATAGATAGATAGATAGATAGATAGACAGATTTACCATAAGAAGACATTCAGAGAGTAACCTTTTTCTTATCAATAGTTCCGGCTTGAATGTACAACAACATTTATAAGAGACACCGGGGAGCTTCAAGTCTCGTAAATACTGGTTGAAGGAGACCGCTGGCTGGTGTACTTCAAGGTGGTAGTAACTCGCCCCTCCTGTTTGTCTCAAGATCCGGTTATATTTATTTATTAACCTTTGAGAATGTCTTAGAGTTACTTAAACGGGGAATTACGCGATGTTTAAGTCACCTAACCTAACCTGACCTACCCTCAGTTAGGTTAGGTTAGGTTAAGTTAGCAGGTTAAGTTTACGTGGTGATGGTGGTGATGACGACTGTGTGTGGTGGTGATGACGGCTGTGTGTGGTGGGTGATGACGGCTGTGTGTGGTGGTGATGACGGCTGTGTGGTGGTGTGTGATGACGGCTGCGTGTGTGGTGGTGATGACTGTGGTGGGTGGTGGTGATGACGGCTGTGTGTGTGTGTGGTGGTGATGACTGGCGGCTGTGTGTCTGGTGGTGATGACGGCTGTGTGTGGATGACGGCTGTGTGGTGGTGATGACGGCTGTGTGTCTGGGTGGTGATGATGATGTGTGGTGGTGTGGTGGTGATGACGGCTGTGTATGACGGCTGTGTGTGGTGGTGATGACGGCTGCGTGTGGTGGTGATGACGGCTGTGTGTCTGGTGGTGATGACGGCTGTGTGATGATGTGGTGATGACGGCTGTGTGTGGTGGTGATGACGGCTGTGTGTCTGGTGGTGATGACGGCTGTGTGTGTGATGACGGCTGTGTGGTGATGACGGCTGTGTGGTGGTGATGACTGTGTGGTGGTGATGACGGCTGTGTGTCTGTGTGGTGATGACGGCTGTGTGTGGTGATGACGGCTGTGTGGATGACGGCTGTGTGGTGGTGATGACGGCTGTGTGTGGGTGGTGATGACGGCTGTGTGTGGTGGTGATGACGGCTGTGTGTGGTGGTGATGATGTGTGGCGGCTGTGTGTGGTGGGTGATGACGTGTGTGTCGGCTGGTGGTGATGACGGCTGTGTGTGGTGGTGTGACGGCTGTGTGTGGTGGTGATGACGGCTGTGTGTCTGTGTGATGTGTGGTGGTGATGACGGCTGTGTGGTGGTGATGACGGCTGTGTCTGGTGGTGATGACTGTGTGTCTGGTGGTGATGACGGCTGTAATGACGGCCGTGGTGATGACGGCTGTGTGGTGGTGATGATGTGTGTGTGATGACGGCTGTGTGTCTGGTGGGTGATGACGGCTGTGTGTCTGGTGGTGATGAATGTGTGTCTGGTGGTGATGACGGCTGTGTGCTGTGCGGCTGTGTGATGACGGCTGTGTCTGGTGGTGATGACGGCTGTGTCTGGTGGTGATGACGGCTGTGTCTGTGTGATGACGGCTGTCTGGTGGTGATGACGGCTGTGTGGTGATGACGGCTGTGTCTGGTGATGATGACGGCTGTGTGGGTGGTGATGTGTGTCTGGTGGTGATGACGGCTGTGTGTCTGGTGCGATGACGGCTGTGTGTGGTGATGACGGTGGTGTGTGTGTGAGTGCGGCTGTGTGTGGTGCGTGTGACGGCTGTGTGTCTGGTGGTGATGACGGCTGTGTCTGGTGGTGCTGACGGCTGATGTGGGTGATGTGTCTGATGACGGATGTGTGTCTGACGACGGCTGTGTCTGGTGGTGCGACGGCCGTGTGTCTGTGATGACGGCTGTGTGTGTCTGGTGATGACGGCTGTGTGTGGTGGTGATGACGGCTGTGTGTGGTGGTGCCATGCGGCTGTGTGATGTGTGTGGTGATGACGGCTGTGTGTGGTGATGTGATGTGTGTGTGGTGATGACGGCTGTGTGGTGGTGATCTGTGTGGTGACGGCTGTGTGTCTGGTGGTGATGACATGACTGTATGACGGCTGTGTCTGGTGGTGGTGATGACGGCTGTGTGTGGTGATGACTGGTGGTGTTGATGACGGCTGTGTGTGGTGGTGATGACGGCTGTGTGTCTGGTGGTGATGACGGCTGTGTGTGGTGGTGATGACGGCTGTGGTGGTGATGACGGCTGTGTGATGACGGCTGTGTGTGGTGGTGATGATGGCTGTGTGGTGGTGATGACGGCATGAATGACGGCTGTGTGTGGTGGTGATGACGGCTGATGACGGCTGTGTGTGGTGGGATGAGGCTGTGTGTCTGGTGGTGATGACGGCTGTGTGTGGTGGTGAACGGCTGTCCTGTGTCAAATGGGCCTCAGAACTGTCCTAATCCTCGTGTAAATTGATCTCAGTTCTAAAGGGCGTCTCAGTTATGTTATATTAGGGTCTGTTAGATCAAGGGCCTATTTTACATGTGACCTCTTAACACAATATCTAAATTAACTTTCTCTTTGTACAAGTTAATATGAGATAGACATCGTTATTAATGTTGTGTAGTGGCAGTATACTTGACATTGTTCTGAGATTTTCATACCTGTACTTGTGTCTGTGTTTTCACCTGTACTTATTATGTACTAGTTGTACCTGTTCACACACACACACACACACACACACACACACACACACACACACACACACACACACACACACACACACACACGTGAATAACTAAATTTATTCCAAATACGTCAGAACATAACAAACTGACTGAATATTTTTTTCTTTCTATTTTATCCCCAGAAAGTTCAAATTTATTTCCAAAATCTACATCCCATTATAATGAAATAAATAAACCTCGATTTATTCTTTATTCACAACATCAAGAAGAAAAAAATACATTAATTTATTCTTCAGGTCAAAATTATATCTAAAACAACTAGAATAAACATCAATTTATCTCCTTATTTACAACATTAAGTAAAAAAAAATAGTCTATATTATCCTTCAGCTCGTCAAGATCACTAGCAGAGAGTTGACGGTATACAGCGGCTTGTACAGGAGGGTTTGGTCAGGCGTCGGGGGCGTCACAGATGAAGGGACAATGTTGACTCAGGTGACGCAGGGGGCAGTGAGGTAGTGGGGGGGTGTCGTCTGTACCACTAGGACAAATATTGGAGTTTTGTGTCGTTCTGAAGCGAGAGAGAGAGAGAGAGAGAGAGAGAGAGAGAGAGAGAGAGAGAGAGAGAGTCTTCCACATACGTTCACTATCTGTCCTATATTTAACAAGCTCGTCATTGTAGGAAGGACTTACACATTTGTTGATCGCTCCTGCTGGTCAAGTTAAATTGCTCGTGGTATTGATTACTCGTATTAGTCCTGTTGATAGTTCGTGCTAGTGCTGTTTAATACTCGTACTGGCGATGATGGAATACCTACTTAAACGCTGCTGTTGTCGTGGTAGTTTCCTCACCAAGTGGATTACCTTCAACACTTATACAAGTATTTTCTGATGCGTCATGGTGTTGCTTACAAAAACAAAACAGATCAACCTCGTTCTTGTTTGTATAATGTGTGTGTGTGTGTGTGTGTGTGTGTGTGTGTGTGTGTGTGTGTGTGTGTGTGTGTGTGTGTGTGTGTGTGTGTGTGTGTGTGTGTGTGTGTGTGTGTGTGTGTGTGTGTGTGTGTGTGTGTGTGTGTGTGTGTGTGTGTGTGTGTGTGTGTGTGTGTGTTAGATCGGCTGCTTTCCTGTTCCTTTCCACACTTTCGTCATTCTTTATTGTTGTTTTTGTTAGCTCTCTACCTTTTATTCTCCCCCACAGCAGGAGATAGATAGATAGATAGATAGATAGATAGATAGATAGATAGATAGATAGATAGATAGATAGATAGATAGATAGATACCCTTTCATTGTTATTATAAGATCTATTTTCTTTAAGTGTGATGTAGCCATGACAACCAAGATGTGTTTTAGGACTTTGTTTATGGGACAAAATTCATACTTATCATTCTTACTTTTTCTTCCCTGACTTGACAATATGAGTAACATAAGTAAAGTCATTGTGAGAACAGGAGCTAATTTGCATATGAGATCAGGTAACTGGTGAGGTGTTTCGTTGTGGTGCTTTCATCTGTGGCTAATGGAGAACGATGTGTGTATGATATGTGATGTACTGTACTGTAGTGGCTGTCTTGTTGTTGTTATTGTTGTTGTTGTTGTTACCGCACTCTCTCTCTCTCTCTCTCTCTCTCTCAATAACCCTGACTGACATGTGTGATTCATAGATATAACTCAGAGATAAAGATATAAATAATAATATACAGGTATTGTAAAAAGCTGAAGCGTCTCTGGCAGTAAAAGAAAACGAGAATATAATCATTTTCTATTTTAAGGGGAGACTAAGATGATGGTTATGAGTAAATATTTCAATACCGGGAACTAACTCTCTCTCTCTCTCTCTCTCTCTCTCTCTCTCTCTCTCTCTCTCTCTCTCTCTCTGTATGATATTACACATGTCCGTGGCTTCCGTTACGTGTGTGTGTGTGTGTGTGTGTGTATATCCCAGGACGACAGAGTTATATTGCCTCTGTAAACCAACCATCAAGAGACGTTGATCCTCTCATCAGTCGCGCCAGGTTGAGGATAGAGATCTGACACCGTCCTCACCACCAGCCAGCTTGGAACTGATCCCCGTCCACGTGCAGCTGTTGGTCACTACAGCTGCATCAGGGCTACAAGACTTGTATATTCACCCCATGTGTAGTATCAGACTTACACACACACACACGTCAATAAAACACACATACATTTATCACGCTCTAATACCTGTGTGCCGATGCTGTTGTCATTCTTAATCCCGTGGAGCTATAAGAATGAAGGAAAGACTACCCGGATTTATATAGACGAACGTTTGTAGTGTATCCGGGTTAAGTTGTTGTAAATAAATTGTTGAATTATTACCATCTGTTTGTGTCCCGGGCTCTGTTTATTGTTGTTGATTACTTAATACGTATATAGACGAACGCGTGCGGTGAATCCGGATTAATTATAGATGAGTCAGCTGGGTTTTGTTGACATAGATAATATGGCGTTAGTTCACTTGTTGTTGTGTTTGTATGTGACAGGAGAGGGGTCCCAGTTGTGTGTATGTGTGTGTGTGTGTATGTGTGAGTGTGTGTATGTGTGTGTATGTGTGTGTGTGTGTGTGTGCTCAGTCACCGACACGTTCAAGTCATCACGGTGGAGTCTCCTTACACCGCGTTACGTCAGATGTCAATAAGGAACCGTTGTTATTCCTCTTAACCATAACAACAGTCGATAAAAGCAACACTCCCGTTGTAAACCTAAAAATAAAAAAGGAACGATATTCATAACTCTACCGTTACCTCAGTCATTAACGGTGAACAGTAATGCTGATAGTAACGGGAAGAGAGATTGTAGCATGCATAGTTCCCTCATTAACTACCGCCACTGACAATGAATAAATGAATAAATTAACGTAAAAATGAATAATACTTACAGGTTATTCATTTTCATCGCTAAAAACATCTGGGTTTTTTTCTGAATCTTTATTTATCATTTATTCACTTTTTTCATATAACACTTTTATTATAATTATTATTATTATTATTATTATTATTATTATTATTATTATTATTATTATTATTATTATTATTATTATTATTATTATTATTATTATTATTATTATTATTATTATTAGAATAGATAGATAGACATACAGATAGATAGATAGATAGATAGACAGATAGATAGATAGATAGATAGACAGATAGATAGATAGACAGATAGATAGATAGACAGATAGATAGATAGATAGATAGATAGATAGATAGATAGATGTTCTGAATTTTTTTAAATATCTTTATGGTATATCTTGAGTGTAACAAGACCAGATTACCGACCATGGCGTGACGTTTACATAAGCGTGATTTGAGTTTAACCAAAGCTGGGGCAAGATAGTGACAAGTCTCTGACCTATATATATATTCTCTTCCATAACAGGAAACATAACTGAACACAATATTACGTCGGGTATTCTTGGACATGAGGGAAGAAGGTGGATGACGGAGTGGTTCTTTGTGGGTCTCTCTCTCTCTCTCTCTCTCTCTCTCTCTCTCTCTCTCTCTCTCTCTCTCTCTCTCTCTCTCTCTCTCTCTCTCTCTCTGTAAAGTGAAAGTCTTCCCTCTTCTCTACACCATCATCATCAATACCAGTTTTGTGTTAGTCATGTTGCTTCTTTATACAGTACGTAAATAGTGTTGAGTTTCTTATACAATTTTTAGCCTTTGTTTGTGTTTAAAATATTTGCTGGTGATGGAAAAATAATTATGTTTATTGATTAGAATTTAATTGTGGGGAAGGGGGAAGAAAGAAAATACTGGAGGGGTTAAATACCGAAAAATATTAGTGTAAATAAGGAATTAATGTCCAGATAATGAAGAAAACGAAATGTAAATAAATGAAAATTATAGAAGATAAACGAAAATGAAGAAAATAAACGGAAATGAAAGAAAATAGACAAGAACGAATTAAATTTATGACATACTAAAATCAAATAAAATATTAATTGGAAAAAAATACACATAACAAAGGTTTATTCTTTTAAAAACTCAACTAAAGAAAAAATATAGAGAAATATAGTGATAATATATAATAGAACGTAGGGAAAAATATTGTCTTAGAAAGTTAATAGTAATATAAGACCCGATATTCCTCCAGTACACACACACACACACACACACACACACACACACACACACACACACATCGGTTTGCTGAGGTGAATGTTTATTTTTTTATTTTTTTAAGTTCTGAAAAAATAAACAATTTCTTTTCGTTCTTGAGTTCCCAGAGTATTGAATTACTGTTACATAATAGATGATGGTTATACAGTAAGTCATTCTTGTTGGGTGTATGTGAGGGAATTGGTGTATTTTGAATAGTATACCCGTGGTGTTAAAAGGTGTATCCGTGAGTATACTGTTACTATATTACCATAGGTGTAGTTAATGAACGCCACAAACCTTCCTTCCTCATTCTCCATCTTCGTGTACAAATAAACCACACACATTAAAAACTCATCCATCCGTGTATGTACGTGTCCTTGCTCACCTGTGTGGATATGGTTGAGAAGGTGCATGTCCAGAAGTCACAATTTTTTTTGGGGTGAATTAGTTCTTACTTGGGATGATTTTACTTTACCGTGAAAATCTGAAGAAGAATGATGTATGTCTGGCTGTTGTGGGTTGTTGTTCCCTCTTGTTGACCTCCTTACCCTATCCTCAAGAGGTCAGCCTGATAGCAACACTAAGGTCAGCCTGATAAGAGCAGAACCGGTCAGTCATCCTATATTCACTATATTTCATTGTTAGTAGTGGTAGTCGTGGTAGTCGTGGTAGTGATAGTAGTGGTAGTCGTGGTAGTGGTAGTAGTGGTAGTCGTGGTAGTGGTAGTAGTGGTAGTCGTGGTAGTGGTAGTAGTGGTAGTCGTGGTAGTGGTAGTAGTGGTAGTCGTGGTAGTGGTAGTAGTGGTAGTCGTGATAGTGGTAGTAGTGGTAGTCGTGATAGTGGTAGTAGTGGTAGTCGTGGTAGTCGTGGTAGTCGTTGTACCAGGCCGGCCACCTCTTCAACAGGTTTATATGTACGGCTCCGAGTCTTATCTTCGACTCTCTAATGAGGTTATGTGGCCCTTAAGGTGCCCAGGGAGTATACCTCGTGCCCAGGGAGTATACCTCGTCCCCAGGGAGTATACCTCGTGCCCAGGGAGTATACCTCGTGCCCAGGGAGTATACTTATGTTACCAAGGGAGTATACTTATCGTACCCAGGGAGTATACTTATCGTGCCCAGGGAGCATACCTCGTGCCCAGGGAGCATACCTCGTGCCCAGGGAATATACTTATCGTACCCAGGTTCTTGAGTTTAATGAAGGCAAATTGACATAGACAATTGAGTATAATATTATACCTTTGACGTTAGAGTTTTATTAAAAGGTTTACAGGTATTATCAGACTTATTGAAGGGTGAGATTACATTAAGTGACGGCTTCAATTACGACCCTTACCTGGAGGACGAGGTGGAGGAGGAAGAGGGTGAAGAGGTGGAGATGAAGAGGGAGAAGGTGAGGGAGAAACGAGAGAGAAGGTGGAGGTAAAAGAGGGTGAAGAGGTTGGAGAAAGTGAAGGAGAAGAGAAGATGATAAAAGAGGAAGAAGGAAGATAAATAATAATAAAAAACAATGGAGAAATAGAAGTAACTGGCGAATATATGAGGAGGAAGACGAAGAAAGAAGAGTAAGATAGAGAGAGAAATGAGAAGAAGAGGAACTGGTAAAGATTGTGATAATATTGAAACAGTTTAAGAAAAATGCAGATACAATTGAGAGAGGGAGGCAGATAATGAAGGGGGTGGCCTTCTACTTGCTAGGTCAGTGACCCTCCCTCTGTTCACCTCCCTCCACTCCCAGCTTTCCATCTTCCACCGTTTTTCTCTCCTCCTTTCCACTCTTCTTCCTTCTTTCCTTCCTTCCTATCTTACTTCCTTCTCTCTCTCTCTCTCTCTCCCCCTTCCTTCCCCTATCCCTTACCCCCTCACTATCCTACCTCCTTTTCTTCCCACATTCCACTCCTGCCCTTTTGCCCTCTCCACATCCCCTGCCCATTATGCATCCCCCTCCACTCTCCCCTCTCCCCCCCTTATAACAGTAAACTCACTTACATAAGAACACGTTTCCTCATCTCTCTGTAATATTCGTCTGTCTTCCTCGTGTTTGCTTCCTCTATCCGTTCTCCTCTTCCTTTATCCCTTATTATCATTCACTTAGTTTAATAATAATAAAAAATAGTAATAATAATAATAATAATAATAATAATAATAATAATAATAATAATAATAATAATAATAATAATAATAATAACAATAATAATAATAATAATAATAATAATAATGTTGTTGTTGTTGTTGTTGTTGTTGTTGTTGTTGTTGTTGTTGTCGTTGTTGGGTAAAAATATATATGAATGAAACAAATAAAAGTCTAAAGGAAAAAAAATACGACAAGTCCAACACAGGAACTGGGAAACAATGTCTCTGTACCCAGGATTTAATTTACCCAGGGAACTAAAACCAACGGGGCACCCTAATTGGCACCTTAACTAGGGGTAACAGGTGAGGCTGGCACTTAATGAGATAACAGGTAGAACAAAGACCCGGAAGGTGGAGGAAAGAATAGAGAGTAGGAGACAGTGATAAGGAAGATATATAATGGAAGGATGTGAATGATTGAAGGAGGGGAAGGATGATGATGATGATGGTGATGGTGGTGGTGATGGTGGTGGTGATGGTGGTGGTGATGGTGGTGGTGATGGTGGTGATGATGGTGGTGATGGTGGTGGTGATGGTGGTGATGGGGCCTACCTGGATGATGATGTATTCGCTGATGTTGTTGTTATTTATTTGTTGTTGTTGTTGTTGTTGTTGTTGTTGTTGTTGTTGTTGTTGTTGTTGTTGTTGTTGTTGTTGTTTTTGTTGTTGTTGTTCTTCTTCTTATTATTATTATTATTATTATTATTATTATTATTATTATTATTATTATTATTATTATTTCGAGATAATTTGGGGTTTGATTAACTCTCTCTCTCTCTCTCTCTCTCTCTCCTCGTCCTTACATCCTTACATCTTACTCGTTTCTCCCTTCCTCCCTCCCTCCCTGATTCTCTCTCTTCCTCCTCTCCTTATCTCCCTCCCTCTCTTCCTCCTTCCCTCCCACTCTCTTCCTTCCCTCTCTGGTTAAAACATCTCAAGATAAACTAGTCATCAAAGAAATAGCCATCATAAGGGCCATTAAACATAACTAACGAGGTAATTCCACTAGAGAACGAGAACTAACACCATTTACTTCCATCAGTCATTCCTTTCACCGTGTACAGTACAGTGTCGCCAACGCTGAGAGGAGGTGAGGCGCTCGCTTAGTAAGTGTCGCCAACGCTGAGGGTTCGTGTAGGGTCAAATGCGAAAATCCGATGAAATAAAAATCCGGATTCACTCTTGTGTATATGAATTTGTCACTCGTGGAGAATTTATATAACTGAACGAGTGAAATTACTTAACTTCGTTGTATAAAGTGAATTCTAAGTATGATGAGATACTTAAGGGTGATTTATTATCTGTAGTGATGGGTTTACTTATACAATGGAAGTGAGTGTGTTGGTAACTCTGAATTTCATTGTATTTTTTGTTCTTTATTTTTTTTTTTACTTTTTTTTTATTTATGTAATATATTCATTTTGTCCATTACCGTACCTCGTAATCACCCACCAATACCCCTAATCACCCACCAATACCCCTAATCACCCACTAACACCCCCCTAATCACCCACCCCCCGCACTACCTCCCCATTCCCTAATCAGCAGCACCATCACCTACGCTTCATGCATTACCAATTAACTGGTATAAAAAAAAACAGTCACTTTCCCCTTACAGTTTGAAAGATGATTGTTGTTGTTGTTGTTGTTGTTGTTTTTGTTGTTATTATTGTTGTTGTTGTTGTTGTTTTTGTTATTATTGTTATTGTTGTTGTTGTTTTGTCTTTGTTGGGGGTTAAGGAACAATTGAAAAGAGAGAGAGAGTGTGTATGTGTGTGTGTGTGTGTGTGTGTGTGTGTGTGTGTGTGTGTCTGTGTGTGTGTCTGTGTGTGTCTGTGTGTACGCGCGCGCTTAATGACCTATTAATGTTGCTGAGTCATCAGTCGTTGTTTTCGTCTTGTGGTCAATATTTCATTCTCCTTTCACCTCTTCCCTCCCTGCAACACTACACACACCTGCCGTCTGTCCTACAACACTACACACACCTGCCCTCTCTCCTACAACACTACACACACCTGCCCTCAGTCCTACAACACTACACACACCTGCCCTCTGTCCTACAACACTACACACACCTGCTACGACCTTCCTTCTGTCCTGCAACACTACACACACGTGCTATAACCATGGCTCTATCTTGCAGTACTACACACACACCTGCCTTACTAATCTTTCCACAACTGCAACACTACACACACACACACACACCAGCACAAACTACTGTATCTTCTATAACTACAACACTGCACACACCTGCACACACCTGCCCACACCTACCTAAGCACACAACTACCTGTACCCCATACACCTACTACATAACTAAACCTTCTTAATATATTTTTTTCAAGTTAATATTCTCAAAGTTTTAAAATAATACCTTTTTCACTATGTTAAATTTCTTCTAAGTTATTTTTTGTGTTATATATCGTTTAATTTATATTTCTATGTTATTTCTGTGGGTTTTTTTTTCCTGTATTGTAGTTTAAATATTCATATATATATTTTGGGAGATAATTTATTTACGTGTATATGAATATTTGTTTCTGTTAAATAGATATTGAGTTAGGTTCGTTACCCACCTTTCCCCCACCCCACGCCCACACCCCCACCCTTCCTCACCCACACCCCACCCATAGCTCCTCACCCCCCATGCCCCATACCCATCCATACCCCTACTAAGGTCATGGTCAATGGCAAAAGGGTAATGACCTCCCCTGTTGCTGGATCCTACCCGTGTGCCGTAAGGGGGGTGGGGGTAGAGAAGAAGGTGGGAAGAGACATAGGAGGAGGTGGGGGAGGTGGGGGAGGTGGGGGGACTCGCTCGTAGCAACTTGAACCTGGGAATTCCTAATCGTCCCTCTGGTCTAGGAGGAGGAGAGGGAGGGGGAAGGAAAGGCCGGAGGAGGAAGGTAGGTGGGAGAGAGAGAGAGAGAGAGGGAGAAAGAGGAGAATGTCACAAAACAGAAGAGAGAAGCACCACAGATAAAGGTGGAAAACAGGAAGAATATTAAGAGGAGGAGGAGGAGGAGGAGGAAGAGGAAGTGTACTGCTGGCAAGTTCAAGGGTACACAGAGGTTGGTCACTAAAAATACTAATTCGTGCCCCGCCAGGTCCTCGTATCCCGTCAAGTCCTCGTGCCCCGCCAGGTCCTCGTACCCAGCCAGGTCCTCGTACCCTGCCAGGTCCTCGTACCCCGCCAGGTCCTCGTACCCCGTCAAGTCCTCGTATCCCGTCAGGTCCTCGTACCCAGCCAGGTCCTCGTACCCTGCCAGGTCCTCGTACCCTGCCAGGTCCTCGTACCCAGCCAGGTCCTCGTACCCTGCCAGGTCCTCGTACCCCGTCAAGTCCTCGTATCCCGTCAGGTCCTCGTACCCCGCCAGGTCTTTGTACCCACCTGGTCCTCGTACCCCGCCAGGTCCTTGTACCCGCCAGGTCCTCGTACCGCCAGGTCCTCGTACCCCGCCGGTCCTCGTACCCCGCCAGGTCCTCATGCCCCAGGTCCGTACCCCGGTCCTCGTACCCCTCAGGTCCTCGTACCCGCCAGGTCCTTCCCCTCAGGTCTTTGTACCCCCCAGGTCTCATGCCCCGCCAGTTGTACCCCGCCAGGTCCTCGTACCCCCGCCAGGTCCTCATGCCCGCCAGGTCTTTGCACCCCGCCAGGTCCTCGTACCCCGCCAGGTCTCGCCCCGCCAGGTCCTCGCACCGCCAGGTCTCTGCCCCGCCAGGTCTCGTACCCTGCCAGGTCCTCGTACCCCGCAGGTCTTTGTACCCCGCCAGGTCCTCGTACCCGCCAGGTCCTCATACCCTGCAGGTCCTCGTACCCCGCCAGGTCTCGTACCCTGCCAGGTCCTCGTACCCGCCAGGTCTTCGTACCCGCCAGGTCTTTGTACTGCCAGGTCCTCGTACCCTGCCAGGTCCTCGTACCCCGCCAGGTCCTCGTACCCCGCCAGGTCTCATACCCCGCCAGGTCTTTGACCCGCCAGGTCCTCGTACCCCGCAGGTCCTCATACCGCCAGGTCCTCATGCCCCGCCAGGTCTCGTACCCCGCCAGGTCCTCGTACCCCGCCAGGTCTCATGCCCTGCCAGGTCCTCATCACCCCTCAGGTCCTCATGCCGCCAGGTCCTCATGCCACGCCAGGTCCTCGTACCCCGCCAGGTCTTTGTACCCCACCTGGTCTCTGTACACCAGGTCTCGTGCCCCGCAGATCTTTGTACCCCGCCAGGTCCTCATGCCCCGCCAGGTCCTCGTACCCGCCAGTCCTCATGCCCGCCAGGTCTCGCACCCCGCCAGGTCCTCGTACCCCGCCAGGTCCTCGTACCCGCCAGGTCTTTGTACCCACCTGGTCTCATGCCCGCCAGGTCCTCATGCCCCCGCCAGGTCCTCGTACCCCGCCAGGTCTTTGTACCCGCCAGGTCGTACCCCGCCAGGTCCTCATACCCCGCCAGGTCCTCGTGCCCCGTCAGGTCTTTGTACCCGCCAGGTCCTCGTACCCCGCCAGGTCCTCATGCCCGCCAGGTCTTCGTACCCCGCCAGGTCCTCATGCCCGCCAGGTCCTCGTGCCTGCCAGGTCCTCGTACCCGCCAGGTCCTCGTACCCCGCCAGGTCCTTGTACCCCGCCAGGTTCTCGCGCCCCTGCCAGGTCCTCGTACCCCGCCAGGTCTCGTACCCCGCCAGGTCCTCGTACCTACCAGGTCCTCGTACCCTGCCAGGTCCTCGTACCCCGCCAGGTCCTCATGCCCAGGTCCTCATGCACCGCAGGTCTCGTACCCCAGGTCCTCGTACCCCGCCAGGTCTTTGTACCCCGCCAGGTCCTCGGCCTCCTGCCAGGTCCTCGTACCCGCCAGGTCCTCATCCCGCCAGGTCCCTCGTACCCCTCCAGGTCCTCGTACCCGCCAGGTCTTTGTACCCCGCCAGGTCCTCGTACCCGCCAGGTCTTTGTACCCCTGGTCTCTGCCAGTCCTCGTACCCGCCAGGTCCTCGTGCCCCGTCAGGTCTTTATACCCCGCCAGGTCTCGCACCTGCCAGGTCCTCGTATCACCAGGTCCTCGTACCCCGCCAGGTCCTCATGCCCCGCCAGGTCCTCGTACCCCGCCAGGTCCTCGTACCCTGCCAGGTCCCTCGTACCCCGCCAGGTCTTTGTACCCCACCTGGTCCTCGTACCCCCGCCAGGTCCTCGTACCCCGCCAGGTCCTCGTACCCCGTCAGGTCTTTGTACCCGCCAGGTCCTCGTGCCCCACCAGGTCCTCGTACCCGCCAGGTCCTCATGCCCGCCAGGTCCTCGTACCCGCCAGGTCCTCGTACCCTGCCAGGTCCTCGTACCCCGCCAGGTCCTCATGCCCCGCAGGTCTTTGTACCCGCCAGGTCCTCGTGCCCCGCCAGGTCCTCGTACCCCGCCAGGTCCTCATGCCCCGCCAGGTCCTCGTACCCCGCCAGGTCTTTGTACCCACCTGGTCCTCGTGCCCGCCAGGTCCTCGTACCCCGCCAGGTCCTCATCACCCCGCCAGGTCCTCATGCCCCGCCAGGTCCTCATGCCGCCAGGTCCTCGTACCCCGCCAGGTCCTCATGCCCGCCAGGTCCTCATGCCCGGGTCCTCGTATCCCGCCAGGTCCTCGTACCCCGCCAGGTCCTCGTACCCCGCCAGGTCCTCGTACCCCGCCAGGTCCTCGTACCCCGCCAGGTCCTCGTACCCCGCCAGGTCCTCGTACCCCGCCAGGTCCTCGTACCCCGCCAGGTCCTCGTACCCCGCCAGGTCTCGTACCCCGCCAGGTCCTCGTACCCCGCCAGGTCCTCGTACCCCGCCAGGTCCTCGTACCCCGCCAGGTCCTCGTACCCCGCCAGGTCTTCATGCCCTGCTAGGTAAATTAATTTGGTCATTATTTGGTTATATGAAAATTATAGACAGATTGATAGACAGACGTAAACAAACAGATAGACAGACAGACAGACAGACAGACAGACAGACAGACAGAGGCAGAATATGAGGAAGAAAAAAGAAGAAGAATAGTAATAATAATGAAATAATAATAATAATGATAAGAAAAGTAAAGAGGCAGAAACACAAAACTTCAGAGGACTCCCACCTTGAGGGATTCACCAAAACATAACTCAGACAACATCCGGCCCAGCACCACCCACCAGAAACCCCGCCACGGTCAGTACCTTTCGAGACAGTGTCCGTCTTCTTCTTCTTCTTCTTCTTCTTCCTTATGTCTCTTTCCTCCTTCTCCACCATATCTTCTTCCTCCTCCTCTTCCTCCTCCTTCTTCCTCTCATCTTCCTTATCTTCCCTTTCCTTTTCTTTCCTCTAACACTCATCTTCCTTCTCCTCCTCTTTCACCTTCCTGCCATCTTCCTCCCCCCAATTTTTCATCTTTTTTTTCCTCCTTTCACTCATCTTCTTCCTCCTTCACATCATCTTCTTTCTCTTTCGTCCTCCTCCTCCTCCTCCTCCTCCTCTTCCTCCTCCTCTTCCTCTCTTCCTCGGTCACTATGCAGAGGAGGAGGAGGAGGAGGCCCAGCAGGACCGCCCAGGACACGTCGCGGACAATACGGTCGAGCGGCGGTGATTGGTGAAGCCCTCAACAAGCAATTACCGCCGTCTGTCGCCTCTAGCTCCCTTACACTTACCTTTACTCCCACGACGTACTGTATTATAATAATCTCCCTGACTCCCTACCTCCCTGCCTGTCTACCTCCCTACCTCCTGCCTGCCCCTACCTCCCTGCCTCCCTACCTCCCTGCCTCCCTGCCTCCCTGTCTCCCTACCTCCCTGCTTCCTTCCTCCTGCCTCCCTACCGCCCTGCCTCCCCTACCTCTCTGCCTGCCTACCGCCTGTCTCCCCACCTCCCTGCCTCCCCTACCTCCCTACCTGCCTACCACCCTGTCTCCCACCTCCCTGCCTCCCTGCCTCCCCTGTCTCCCCTACCTCCCTGCTTCCCTTCCTCCCCTGCCTGCCTACCGCCCTGCCTCCCCTACCTCCCTGCCTGCCCCCCCTGTCTCCCACACTTAACTGCCTGTTTCCCCCTGCCTCCATACCTTACTGCGCCGTGTTATCACTTTGACGGCGTACGTGTCTGGCTTCATCTTCTTCCTCCTCTTCCTCCTCCTCCTCTTCTTCTCCCTTTTCCTTCCTTCATTCTTCCACCTCTTCCATCTTTTAGTGTATCAGAATATGACCTCAGGGTCGTCTCCTAGCCCGGTACATCATTCACAGCGTCGCAGCTATAGCCAAGAAGACAGCTTTTGCTTCTAACTTTACTCTTCACAGCTAAGAACAGCAAGATGATAATGCTCTCTCTCTCTCTCTCTCTCTCTCTCTCCTCTCTCTCTCTCTCTCTCTCTCTCTCTCTCTCTCTCTCTCTCTCTCTCTCTCTCTCTCCTCACCCGACAGTTGTTACAGTAATAACAAAGAAATTTTACGGCACTTGAAGAGATAGGAATTCCCAAACAATGTCGTGGATCCTCCCATACACCAGACCACTGAGCACAACTAGGATGTAGCGCCAATCAGGATACCTTAGCTCCGGGTTGAGATATGGGAAATCTTGGTACTGTGGTGATAGAGGTGGTGGTGGTGGTGGTGGTGGTGGTAGTGGTTGTGGTGGTGGTAGTGGTTGTGGTGGTGGTAGTGGTTGTGGTGGTGGTAGTGGTTGTGGTGGTGGTAGTGGTTGTGGTAGTGAATAGAGGTGGTGGTGGTGGTGGTGTGGTGGTGGTGGTGGTGGTGGTGGTGGTTGTAACGTTTAATGGTAGTGATATCAGAGCAGAGAGAGAGAGAAGATTTATATAATCTTCTGTCTTGTCTATGTAATTATTGTTTATTGTCTTATTATCTTATTTATCTTCTCCATCTCTTATTCCATCATCATCATCATCATCACCATCATCATCATCATCATCATCATCATCATCATCATCATCATCATCATCATCATCATCATCATCATCATCATCATCATCATCACAGACAGGTACACTCTCAGGCACCAATGTGAGATGATATAATTTTCTCGTCCATACAACAAGGTACAGTACAGTATCTGGTCAATGGTAGCGATGTTAAAACACGTACTCTACCTCCTTCCCTCCTTCCTTCTCTCCCTCCTTCCCTCCTTCCTTCTCTCCCTCCTTTCTCCTTCCTTCTCTCCCTCCTTTCTCCTTCCCTCGCAATGGGCGAGAGAACCAGTCTGGGTTTACAGTACAGGGATAATGAGGGTAAGAAATGAGCAGGTTACCTTCTCTTCCTGCTGTCTTATAGTTAGGGTTACGACGGCCCAGGAGGAGGAGGAGGAGGTCAGTATCCAGAAGTAGTGGGGGAAGGGGGTCAGTGTTCAGAGTAGTAGGGAAGGTCAGTGTTCAGAAGAGTGGGGGGAGGGAGGTCAGTGTCCAGAGTAGTGGGAGGAGGGGTCAGTGTTCAGAGTAGTGGGAGGAGGTCAGTGTTCAGAGTAGTGGGGAGGAGGAGGAGTCGTGTCAAGTAGTGGGAGGAGGTCAGTGTTCAAGTAGTGGGAGGAGGTCAGTGTTCAAGTAGTGGGGGAGGGGGAGGAGGAGGAGGTCAGTGTTCAGAGTAGTGGGGAGGTGAGGTCAGTGTTCAGAGTAGTGGGGAGAGGAGGGGTCAGTGTTCAGAAGTAGTGGGAGGAGTTTAACATCAAGAGAGGAGGTAGGGCCAGTGTCCAGATTCTCAAGGTCGTAACGTTAAATATTACACCTTAAGTAATTTATTATTAACCATAAATAAAATCTTTCCCCCCTAAAAAAAAATAATAATAATGGCGTCAGAATAAAACTGAGACTATCTTAACTAGATACATTCACTTAATACAAACTAAATGACAAAACTAAACTACAGAATCATATAAGTTAAATTTATCACTTGCTAAATCGATAAATCCACTTATTCCTTTACTTAACAAATTCCTATTATTTCTCACAATCACTATGAAAAATAACAGTAAATTCCTCAATATAGCAGAATGTACTTAGCAACTTGTCGACACTCACACATGGCAACCGTTGATAAGGACGCCACGTAAAGAGGTCAAGGTAAGGGCAAAGATTACCGGTAACACCTGTCTCGTTAACAAGATAATTGCCGACCTGTTGTATTCCTCTTATCTTACCTATCAACTGTACTGATGATAGGGAGAACATGTGTGCGTAGAAGAGAATATACTGTTATATGGATCGCCATTATCTTAACACAGACGTCACTATCTTAACACAGACGTCACTATCTTAACACAGACGTCACTATCTTAACACAGACGTCACTATCTTTAAATAAGAGTTTATGTAAGATAATATATTAATAAATTGGGATTGCATTAAGTAATTGTTAGTTTACTTCTTTCCTTGTTCATACATACATACATACATACATACATACATACATACATACATACATACATACATACATACATACATACATACATACATACTTACATACATACATACATACATACATTTCGGTGCAATGATGGTACCAGTAGTAGTAGTAGTAGTAGTAGTTGTTGTAGTAGTGGAGGTGGTAGTAGTAGTATTAGTAGTAGTAGTAGTAGTAGTAGTAGTAGTAGTAGTGATGGTTCTGGTGGTGGTATAGGTAGTGGTGGTTATATTATTGTTAGTGGTTGTGGTGGTGATGGTGGTGGTGGTGATGATGTTGGTGGTGATGGTAGTAGTGGTGGTGGTAGTGGTGGTACCAGGTGGGTGAGAGAGAGAAAACAGGGGTTAAGTCATCGTACTCAAGGGTAAGTCATCGTACTCAAGGGGTTAAGTCATCGTACTCAAAGGGTAAAAAATAATCTTATCTCAAGGGTTAATCTCCATGGAAAAGATTAACAAAATATCGGCAATTATTAACTCAAATTCCATATTATTATCATGCAAATGCTTGGTTAGGTAAATGCTTATAAAATACACAAATATACACAAAAATTTATTATTCTCACAGTTTATTATTCTGAAGTCTTATAACAGGAGATTGTGTTATAAGACTCTGTATATATTCATCAACACTACTTATATATTAGTAAAGTTTAAGATATATGTTATCATGCAAATGCCTCCTGAGGAACAAATAATACTCTTATGTATATTGTATTAACTTCTATGTTTCACACACACAAGTGGCTCGTAGGTTCTTTAAGAGTGATTCATTGTGTTTATATTAAGTCTAAAATGGTTTTATTTCTTACTGTAAAAACTAATTTGGTTACTTGTTCATATTTTCATGCGTTCAGTGTACATGATACGTGTGTGTGTGTGTGTGTGTGTGTGTGTGTGTGTGTTTTTATTATTTATACTCTATGTGTGTGCGTGTGTAATGAAGGTCTATATTTGTTTGTTTCTTAGCATAATTATATATTTCCTGTTCGTTAGCATGCGTGTCATTGTTCACTTTACACAAACAAAGAAGCTCGGAAGTCAGGAGACGTAATTGGGTTGTTGTATTACCATCCAGTCAGAGACAAGCTCATGGTGTGTCCTCACTAAATTCACCTTCACTTTCTTCTGGTGGGCTGAGTCTGTCTACCTGTGTGTCTGTCTGTCAGTGTCTCTCTCCATTCACTAGTTTATCTATCGATTTTTGGTTCGTCGATTAGAAATATTAGTTTAAGCCTTATCTATATCGATTATTTTATATATCTTTATTCTCAGTTATACACTAATCTCTCTCTACAGTCTTTACACAATTATCCATAAAACACTAAGTTCAGATACTATAAGCATGCACCTTGGCGAGGGGGACGTCTAACACGGTGCGACAGATTCCTATATAATCATCCAACTCTTTTAGTCTCCCCTCACGTTACTCATAGAAAACGGAAGCATAACTATGATTTGTTCCCCTTGTGGCGGTGATTATGTACTGTGACTATACGTAGCGATAGGAGAAGAGAGAGAGAGAGAGAGAGAGAGAGAGAGAGAGAGAGATTGTGCCCCGTTTTCTATGTTTGATCTCATCTGTCTTTACTCTAGGGACGAAACACACCGTTAGTCATCTTCTTCTTCTTCTTCTTCTTCTTCTTCTTCTTCTTCTTCTTCTTCTACTTCTTCTTCTTCTTCTTCTTCTTCTTCTACTTCTTCTTTTCTTCTTCTTCTTCTTCTTCTTCAATACCTAGTTCTTTATTTTCCCCTTCTCCTCTCTCTCCCATTTTACTTCTTTCTTCTCTACGTCCTTTATTCCCCTCTCTCTCTCTCTCTCTCTCTCTCTCTCTCTCTCTCTCTCTCTCTCTCTCTCTCTCTCTCTCTCTCTCTCTCTCTCTCTCTCTCAGTTTAGGTTAGGTTATTATTACGTTTACACAAAGTTACTGTTAAGTTACATTGATTCAAGTTAGATTAGGTTAAGTTTGGTTAGATTAAGTTTGGTTAGGTTAGGTTAGGTTAGGTTTAGGTTAGGTTAGGTTAGGTTAGGTTAAGTCATGGATAAACAAGAATCAATATAGTTTCAGTACAAGTGTGACGTCATTACGCCGCCATTATCGTCACATTAATTAAACAGGTAACTTTAATATATTATCTCACCTGTCCAATTAAGGTAAAACGAATTAACTTACGACTCTATGAAATTCTGGACACTCATACAGTGATCTGTCAGCAATAGCGGTGTCAGGACAGGTAATCATACACACTCACACATTCTCACATTGATCTGGTCAGCTGTAGTGTCAGGACTAGTGAGTGTATTTACAGTTGCTGACCAGCGTCGTGTTAGTTCTTGGACAGGTATAAACACCATGGATATCCAAGGTACCATTGCTTAGTCCTTGAACACGTAGAGAGGTGTGAGAAGATAGAGGCCACGTCGAGTACCTTCTTCTACTATGGAGGTAATATGTGGACAGCCTTCCACACAACCCGTCCTGACATTCTCGCCACCCAGAACCACTTTTACTAGCGCCTTGGGTCAACTTCCACCAGGTGTGTGAGGAAAGGTGGGGGTGAGGGGGGAGGGGTGGAGGAGGGGGTGGGGTGAGGGGACGGGAGGGGGGAGAAGAAGTATGGAGAAGAACAGAAAGAAACAGGGAGGAAGAGAAGCGCTTAAAGAGAGATTAGTAGAGACACAGAGAATCGTAGATTAACATACACACATACATGGAGATAGAGAGAAAGAGGAGAAAGAGACAGGGAGACGTAGGGAAGACGTAGAGAGAAAGACAGGAACAGAGAAAAAATGGATAGAGAAGGAAACAAGAACTATGTAGAGATAAACAAAGAAAGAGAGAGAGAAGTGAAGTGTCCAGAAACTGTCTCTAGGGGGTGTAAAGGTATCTAGGAGGGCTACAGCAGGTATTGGACACAGGTGGGACAGTACATGTGTTTTTTTTTTGCTGCTGATCCACCCTGGCCAACCTCCCACTCTCTCTTACCATATATTATGTCGAGGTCACCCGCTGCCATATTAAAGTATGTGTGGCTGGTTTTATGAACTTTATGCTACGTTAATGATCATCGAGAAGGAATGAACTCTATTTTATTTGGCTGTATGTCAGGAATTTGGGCATGCTTTATTGACGACCCTGTATACTTACACGTTAGTATTTGTTATTGTTGGTGATTTTTTTTATCCGGTGTGAACTGTAACTTATGGTCCTCCTCAACACAATGAGAGGACCATAATAAAGTACTTTTGCTTATGTAGTCCTATATAACAATACTTTCTACCCATGTAACATTACTTTTACTTCAGTAACTTTCATCATTACTTTGTTCATCCCTGCCAGTGTGACTTCTCTCTCTCTCTCTCTCTCTCTCTCTCATAGGCCTAGTAGTATCAGGTAAGAGTGAGAGAAGAAGCAGCTGACCTTGTGCCCATACGAGGCCTGGATCATATGTCAACGGGTAGAAATGCTACCTGAACTCACCTGTATTTGTTGTTGTTTTTGTCAAGGTAAGGGGAAGGGTTATTGTTATTGCTGCTGTTGTTGTTGTGACGAAAGGTTCTTATTGCTGTAATGTGTGATGGAAGGTTCTTACGCATATCACAGTCTACATAGTGTCAATCCACACACACACACACACACACACACACACACACACACACTACTACTACTACTACTACTTTGTTGTCACTCGGAATCGAGTATGACGATCATCCAGCTATGATACTATGTTTTGAGTTATTAAAGATGTCACCTTCCTTGGTGAGCTCTGAGGTGACCCGAGAGGTCGATACAGGACCGGCAGGGCCGTTCACATGTTGCACGTGTGGATGGCTACATCTAGTGAGGGAGGGGCGACGGCAGCGTCTTTCCTGTGCTGACGCTTGTCTGCCTCGGTATGCAGTCGGGCTAAATCGAAAGTATTGACACCTTCTCGAGTGATGCTCCTCCAAGCGTTACGGTGTGTAGTAATCGTCTCCCAGGTGAGGGGGTCGATTTGGCACTTTTTCAGGTTTGTCTTAAGACTATCCTTATACCTTTTCAGTTGCCCGCCGGCGTTATGTTTACTATTCGTTAGGTGACTGTAGAGTAGCTGTTCTGGCAGTCTACTGTCATCCATGCAGGTAACATGGCCAGTCCAACATAGTTGTTCATGGATAATGGTGTCAGCGAGAATTCTGGCATTTATTCTCCTGTCTTCCCAGCGAACTCGGAGGATGGAACGTAGACTACATTGGTGAAAGTTTCGAGTGCCTTGAGGTGCTTCCTGTATGTGTCCCATGTCTCGTTGCCGTATAGCAGGGTGGGGAGGACCACTACTCGATATACGTGCAACTTTGTAAATAATTTCAGCTCCTTACCGCTGAAGACATGAGTACGGAGTCTGCCAAAGGCTTGGGAAGCACATCTGATCCGATGTTAGCCGGGATACTGAAAGTTGGTAACATTAGAGAGGGTAGTACCGCTAAGCTGGATGGATGGTGGAGGTGTGGTTGAGCCAGGGGCAGGCTGAAAGAGAATTTGAGTCTTAAGTACATCCACCTCAAGGACGAGGTGTGCATACTCATCTGCGTAGGTGTTTAGGATCTCCTGTAGGTCTTGTTCAGTGTGAGCGACAAGGGTGAGGTCGTCTGGATACTGAAATTCAGTGATGGAAATGGCCGAAACCTTTGCTACTGCTTGGAGTTGTCTTATGTTGAAAAGTCCTTTTTTCTGGTACTGGACGTCCACCCCGCCGGCTAAATTGGCACCGGCACGAGTAAGGAAGGCAGCCAAGAAAATGAAAAAAGAGAGTTGGATGGGGAAGAACTCACACTTGGTGCCATTGTGCAGGACACTGAATTTTGGTGGGCAGCCAAAACGACTGAGAGTCCGCCAGAGGGCTTCCCTGTTGACCCAGTCGAGAGCGTTAGTTAGGTCGATGACGTTGTTCTCTGCACTTTTCCTGCATCTGGCGGGCAGCTAAGGTCATGTCAGTGGTGCCACGTGATAGTCTGAGGCCACATTGTGATTCTGGGAGGAAGTTTTCCGCCTCAGGAAGAAGTCTGTTTAGGAGGACTTGGACGATAATCTTGCCAGCTATGGACAGCAGCGAGATCCCGCTGTAGTTGCCACAGTCGGACCGGTCTCCCTTGTTCTTATAAATATTGACGATGGAGGCGTCTTTAAGATCTTTGGGGATTTCCTCCTTTTCCCATATATTTTCCAGGAAAGAGTGGAGACGGCTGGTAAGGAGAGGTCCACCTGCTTTATACACCTTGGCTGGGATTCCTTCAGGTCCTTTGGCTTTGTTATAATTCATCTGCTTGTTGGCAGGATAGATGAGGTGGGTCAGCTCTGGGTGCTGAGGGACCTGCTGGGTAGTCAGGACATCAACATCGATGTTTCGGTTGAGCAGGGAATGGTAATCCTCTTTCCAGAACTGACAGATGCCTTCTTCGTCTCTATTTAGGGAATACAGTTGGATGAAGGGCGGAGGGCCACGCCATGAGTAGTTGGGCCATACATTGTTTTAGTAGAATTGAAAAATTCCCGCAACTTGGGTTGATCCTTCAATCTATCTATCTCACGCGCAATATTTTTCCACCATTCGTTCTTTAGACTGAGAAGCTTACGCCGGGCCATCACTTTCTTCTCGTGGAAGGTATCAGGTTTGGTCCGAGACTTGTGGTTGTTCTGCCAGTCAGTGAAAGCATCACGTTTACCATTGACGAGTCGTTGATTTCCTTATTATTTTTATCAAAACAAGTTTGGTGTTTGTTTTTGTTGTTGTTTTTCGATCTGGCCAAAGGTCTCGCTGCACATTTTGTGAAGACAGCGTCGAGGATACCCCATTCAGCACTCTTACGCCACAAGGGCGGTTCTTTCAGGACACTCGTTTGTGCCAGTGTCGAGAAAGGTCATGACATTCCATGCAGCGACCATAAGAGGTTGTTTAGTTTGTTTTTGCTTTGATCTGTATTTGTGATTATGATTTCGACCACATAAGGATGACCTTACTGGGTGTGGTTGATCAGTCAGATTGGTTCTTTAGGCAGGCTATGTTTAGGGCACCTTTTCTAGTCCTCTCCCATGTGGGGTGACCAGAGTGGCTCCTGGTAAGGGCTGCTCAGTCGCACAGCCAGGACTGGATTGCACTGCTGCCTAGATCCCAGTATATAAACGACCATCTTATCTATGCCGCCCATATGCAGAGTTGTGTCTAGAGACTCCCGGCAGTCGTCTCTGCCTGTCCCCGTCGCCACTCGTCTGTCGCCAAAGGACTTTTGGGGGTCTAGGGGTTCTGATGATGATAAAAAGTATGATGAGCTGGATGATGGCTGCGTGAGTTGATTTACGTGGTGAGGCAGGAGCGCAGGCTGCAACTGCGCATCTTGGCTCTTCCTTTTCCTGATTTAGTGGTGCAGGTAGCTGCAACAACTGGGGAGAGGGAGAGGTGAAATGAACTGCCGATAGCTCAGTTTGTTGGATTTCGCCTTAATAGCCTATCCATCCTGCATTGCCTTCATCCGTCGGTGTAGTCGTTGGGTTCCCATGGTGGTCACCTCTTCCGCCTATTCTGCCGCTGAGATCTTCCTGGAACTCTTTAAGCATGCCTGCTTGTTGCTGGGCTCCACTGCAATATTTTTCGTTCTGGGTTTACTCCCGTAACCTTCTACCTACTAAGGTTAATCTGCAGTGCAGCGGGGCTGTGGTTGGTAAGTGCCAGGGCGTGTCCACATGCCGGTGAGCCTAGGCGCTGTCCCTCTGGGGCCCACTGCTATCCGAGATCCCCTGCTGGGCTAGCCTGGGCCCACGAGGCACTCAGTTACCGTGTGTTGCCACGAGGAGGCACAGCAGAAGTCTTGATGGTGAAGAGGCTGTGCACTGACAGGGGAAGACTTACGCAAGGTTGCGTCCCTGTTCGCCACGAGCAAGGGGCAGTATCTGAAAGCGAGAGGAAGCAAGCATTTAACCACCCTGTGTGCTCTCTCACACACACACACACACACACACACTTCTATATTTCAGCAAATCACGAGTAAGAAGCTTATCTGTAGTCCCGCCCACTTTCTTGTTGTGGCCAATCAGCAGTGGGAACTCACCTTATCTTTTTACCTTAATCTCATTGTGTTCGCTATGTCATGATGGTCTTGAATACACTGGTAACTTGGGCAGGTCGTGAATAAGGATGGTCACTGGGTAAGGTTGTGAATATGGGAGCCACTGAGAGAGAGAGAGAGAGAGAGAGTACCCCTAAGTGCTAACTCACCTAAGGGGCCTCGTTCCCAGGAGACGTCCAAGGCTAACCAGGGTGTTAGTACTGAACAGGTCGGCGGTGCTCCTTCCTCTCCCTCCTAGTCTAACCTGGCGGCCTTGAGTGTAATTAACAACACTATCTGACAACCTTGAAGTATTATTACGTCTGTTCACCGTAAGTATAATTAGCAGCATTATATAACAACATTAGAGCATTATTAAGTCTTCCCAGATCATCTTGAGTTAAAAGGCTCTCTTCTGGCTGCCTCAAGCATTATTACGGTCACTGTCAAGTCTTATAAAACCTACTGGGTCGAGTGAGATTTATCAATAACCTTATTTGACAACTTGGAGCACTATTACCTGTTACTAATACGTCATAAGTATATTTAAAACATATTATACCGAGTTGTTGAAATAAAATTCTTACCTGTAATTATACAGGTCACGGCTTTACCTGGCTAGTTAGGTACTGTGATGTGGTAGGTTAATGAAGTCATCCCTGTGCTGACATCTCTTGGTTCTTTGGATGATTATTTACCATTCAGTAGTGTAGTGGTTGCAGCAAATCTCTGTATGAGTTATTCCTTCTCACTCATTCACTGGCGGAGATAATTGATTTTTACGCTGGTCTGACGGAGCATTATCAACAGTACTACAGGTTTGCACTTGATGACGTCACCAATATTTATCTCTCTCTCTCTCTCTCTCTCATTGTCGCGTGTTAAATCTTCATTATGTATATTTGATGGCAGATATCGTTCGAGGGTAATATTGATGAAAGAGTACTGTGTAGTGGTGAACGGGTAAAGAGTGTACTAGTTGTAATACTTGCACAACAGAGGTCCGGCCTTAACACCTACCCCCCTGCCCTCCCCTTTACCATAATAACAGGTGGTGTACTTAGCGTCAAATTAGAGGTTAAGAAGGCAAGAACTTGTCATACTTACCAAGAGTGAGTGAGTGAGTGAGTGAGTGAGTGAATGATTGTGTGTGTGTGAGTGAGTGAGTGAGTGAGTGAGTGAGTGAGTGGCGTATACAGATGGCGAGTAAGAATTAAACCTTTACAGAAAAGCTTATTAACTAAACCATTTAAACCACGGAGATTATGTGGTTTAAGATAGAGGTAAATAAACCCAGGCGTAATTGAACCCAGCTGTAACTAACTAAACCCAGCCTTAACTAACTAAACCCAGCCTTAACTAACTAAACCCAGCCTTAACTAGCTAAACCCAATTCAAAGTAAATCACAACACAGACGACTTGTGTAATTTTTACTTGTGATTTTTCCTTCAGTTTTATCGACGTTTTTGGGCGTGATTGGTGTTATTTTCCTGACAATTATCTTCAGTTAAAATTATTGTTTTTAGTTGATAATTATTTTAGGATGATGAAAATTGGTGATTATTTTAGGTATGGTTGAAGGTTTTTGTAGTAATGTTAGATTAGGTTTTAAGGTCATGACATATAATTGGGTTAGTTTGGGCGTCTTATTCTCCACACACACACACACACACACATACACACACACACACACACACACACACACACACACACACACTGCATGTTCATATATACAGTACATGTAAGCACATACAGTACAGTATATATCAATAATGCAGGTGTTGTAATCATGCCAAGTGACAGAGACCTTCAACACCATGGTCTCCTCCCCCACAGCCTCCAGCACCGCCTTATACAGGAGGACCTCCCTGGCGTGTGGCTCTAAGGATTCACTGAGGACACCATTCTGATCTTAAGTACAGGGAGAATATTGCCTTGTGGGTGAAACAGGACTCTAGGATGAGCGCTTAGGATGCTGGAATCACCTTGTTGTTGTTCCCTGTAGGATGCCCCTGAAGCTCGTTCCTCTGTGATGGTCTTGTCCTGGGGATATTCCTTAAGGATTCATGTAGGACCTCCTTCAGATAACAGGTTTCTTGCACGTACACAAAAAAAATATTCGATCGGATCAACTTGTATAATGTACAGTATGAGATATGTCTGGTGGGCTGGCTCGATGTTGGCCCCAACCATATAAGACCAACAAGACCAATTAAGGATTCAGGCAGGACTTCCTACAGGACTCCTAAACACACGAGAACAGTTACCTAGCTACAGAAAATGGTCGTTTGGAGGATTAGCTAAACCTCTTTGATGTTGACGCCCATTTTGAGGGAGTCCTTAAATCTTCTGCACCACCAGGATGGCTTATACCCTGAGGATCTCCTTAAGGATTCAGGTCGGGGCCTCCTCACTGATCCTAGACACGCAAAATTAGGTAAATGATAGAGGAGGAATGTTTGAAGGACAACCTCTACCAAACTACTGTTCACACACACACAATTAGGGAGTCTTTTGGCTTCCTCTGTATTAAAAAAGAAGACTATTACCCCAACGACGTCCCTAAATAATACAGGTAAATCATCCTCCCACACACACACACACACACACACACACACACACACACACACACACACACACACGAAAAAAAAACAATCCCTCAGAGCCCATAATAATGCGTGTTCAATGAGGGGTTAGAGGAGGGTGGAGGAGCCAGCACCCAGACCAGCTCTCAAGGTCCCACACCATCGACCCAACACCAGTGGGTCACACATAATCCTAGATTCACTTTCATTTACGCGACCAGGATGATGAAACTCGTTCTGTTGGGGTGGGGGGGGGTGCTGGTGGGGTGTGGGGGAAGGTGAGTAACTGGTGGGGGAGGAAGGAGAGGAGGGGAGATGGGTAAAGGGTGAGTGAGTGTGTGAGTGTGTGTTAGTCGTAGCTGAGGGATGATGCACACCTTAGTCATTATTATCAGTATCAGAGAAAGTGGAGGTAAACAGGTTTTTTCCAGGTTACTTGAGGTCTTGGAGGAGCTTGACTATGTAAAATATTGGTTGATAGTCATGATGGTGATAGTGTATATATTGATGAACAACAACGATGATAATAATAATAATAATAATAATAATAATAATAATAATAATAATAATAATAATAATAATAATAATAATAATAATAATAATAATAATAATAATATAATGAGACAGAGAGAGAGAGAGAGAGAGAGAGAGAGAGAGAGAGAGAGAGAGAGAGAGAGAGAGAGAGAGAGAGAGAGAACACCTTATAGGTCGTATGATTTATGGCTGACAATATTATGTTTTGTTTTGAATTATATCAGAATAAGTTTTTTTTTTCATCTGTGCCTTTATTTGTATAAGCACCTGTGTTTGTACTTGTACCAGTAATTGTTTTAACACCTGTAGGATTTGGTCACATTTACTGTATTAGGCACTGGTATTTCTCAGGTGTCTGCTTTCACACCTGCTGTACGTGCGTTACTAAACAGGTGTCAGAAGAACAATAAAGCTTCTTACCTTCACCCACAGCTCAGGTAAGTCTTCACCCTGAATGATAATCATGCCACTGTCTTCATCCACCTTGGCCACCTGACGTGCTGTGTGTGTGTGTGTGTGTGTGTGTGTGTGTGTGTGTGTGTGTGTGTGTGTGTGTGTGTGTGTGCGTGTGTGTGTGTGTGTGTGTGTGCGTCTAATGATGTGTACCAGCGTGAACATGATTGAGGTTGTGGGCGTGACCATGACATAAGGCGTGAACTTGTGTATTTATGTGGAGTCACTGCTGTAGAGTTATAGGCGGGGCAGCTTGGCCGGGGCGTGGGCGTATGTCGTGAGTGTGACTGACGCCCATACGCCTTCGTTCTTCTGGGAGTGAGTCGGTGAAATCGTGGGCGGCATTTCCTGGATTCTTTCCCCACCCGCCGCCCTCCAGAGCAGGTACGGGCTGCACCTGGATCCTCTTGCCGATTCATGCCGCCCACTACCACAACCATGGGCGGTACCTGGGTCCTCTCGCCGCCCACTACCACAACCATGGGCGGTACCTGGGTCCTCACGCCGCCCACTTATACGACCATGGGCGGTACCTGGGTCCTCTCGCCGCCCACTGGTACGACTATGGGCGGTACCTGGGTCCTCACGCCGCCCACTTATACGACTATGGGCGGTATGAGGTATAACCAGGAACTAATCATGACACACTTGAACGATTTAAAAATATATATTAGAGAAAATGAACAAAAACACTCAGGGGCTACGAGTCCATTATATTTTGTCATTATATTTATTGGTCAGAATATACCATTCCTCGGTACCTCTAGTGGTGAATATATAGGTACCTTTTGTTTCTTCATATTTTGTTATTGTTTATGTGACTAGACCAAACCTAACTTAACCTGGGCTGGGTTGGGTTGGGTTGGGTTGGGTTGGGCTGGGTTGGGTTGGGTTGGGTTGGGTTGGGTTGGGTTGGGTTGGGTTGGGTTAGGTTAAGAAATGATGAGGGCGAAATGTGTTGAATGATACAGACTAACCATAGCGACCGAGGTAGTGTGAAGACGTTTGTGAGGCACCCGGCTGGTCTTCCGCCTCGCCCAAGAGAAGCGTCTGCCGCCCCCAGCTAAATGAACATCACATCAAAGGCCATTAATGACTGTGCTGTTTGGTGAGATGTTCTCCTTCTCCTTTGCTTTATCTTCCTCTTCCTTCTCCCTCTCTTCTTCCTTCATCTTCTCCCCCTCCTCCTCCTCCTTCTCCTCTTTCTTTTCCCCCTGGTCCTCCTCCTCCAGGTATACTGAAGTACGGGTTCTTTAACGAGGAGTGGATATGTATAACCGTATTTGTGTGTTGTAAATCACTCTCCGTCTTGTTAGCGTCCAGCAACCTAGCCTAGCCTAACCTAACCTAACCTAACCTAACCTAACCTAACCTGACCACACCATCACGTCACTTGTTTACAGTAGTCCACCATCATCACTTTTACTTTCGTTTTCTTACATTATTTTCTGATTCTGTCCATGGGGCTGTGAGCGTGTCTGTGTGTAAATGTGTATGTATGTGTGTGTACAGTCATGCGTGTTACCCTACGTGTTATAACAGACAATTGAATGATCTTCTTATTTGTTCATCATCTCTCATTCCATTACTTCTCTCTCTTTCTCTTAATCTCTCTCCCTCTCCTCCTTTGTCTCTCCTTGCCGACGCCTCCTTTCTCCTCGCCGTCCTCTTGCCTGCGGCGGAGCAAGTCTCTCCTAAAAACAACTGACCTTCACGCTGCTAAATATGGCCGCCAGGAGACACAGAAAACGGGAAGATGTACTCACCGTCATCCTCCGTTTTCTATGATGCTCTACCATAGATTCAGTTGGTATTTTGTTCAGTTTAAATTCTAGTTTTAACTGTAAATGAACTTGAATATTTGAGTCTGTGTTATTCTCTTTGCTTATGTTTATTTTAGTCTTTGGTGGTAAATGGTGATGTTAATCTATGGAGCATCAAAGAAAATGGGAAATTTTCAACACAACGGATCATCATCATCATCATCACCCCCACCTTACCTACCCCTTGTAACATATCCCTCCCGAGTCCCCCAATGTCATCCTTCCCCATTTCCTTTACCCTAAATGGATGGCGAGCCTCCTTCCCCTCACCCCCTCTTTGGCCCACCCCTTTTCCCCCTTCCTTTGTTCCTCCCCTCTCCCTCCTACCCTTGTTCCCCACCCTCACACTTCTTGGCCTCCCTCACCTGACCTCTACCCTCCCCACCTGCATGGTGCTCCCTTACTACTTTCGTCTCAAGGTCATGAGGCCTGATGGTGAGTCTTGGGCAGTGAGGCCACCACACTCCAGAGTGAGGACCCTCTCGTCTCCTGCTGGGGGACAATGACGGCCCTCTCTAGTCTCCTGCTGGGGACAATGAGGACCCCTCTCTAGCCTCCTGCTGGGGACAGTGAAGACCCCCCACCGCCCTCCTGCTAGTCTCCTGCTGGGGACAGTGAGGGACCCCCCACCCTCTCTAGTCTCCTGCTGGGGACAATGAGGACCACCACCCTCTCTAGTCTCCTGCTGGGGACAGTGAGGACCCCACCCTCTGTAGTCTCCTGCTGGGGGACAGTGAGGGGACCCACCACCCTCTCTAGTCTCCTGCTGGGGACAGTGGACCCCCCCCTCTCTGCTGGGGACAGTGAGGACCCCACCACCCTCTGTAGTCTCCTGCTGGGGGACAGTGGGGACCCCACCACCCTCTGTAGTCTCCTGCTGGGGACAGTGAGGGACCCCACCACCCTCTGTAGTCTCTGCTGGGGACAGTGAGGGACCCCACCACCCTCTGTAGCTCTCCTGCTGGGGACAGTGAGACCACACCCTCTCTAGTCTCCTGCTGGGGAGATAGGGACCCCACCACCCTCTCGTCTCCTGCTGGGGACAGTGAGGACCCCACCACCCTCTCTAGTCTCCTGCTGGGACAGTGAGGACCCCCACCACCCTCTGGTCTCCTGCTGGGGGACGAGAGGACCCCCACCACCCTCTGTAGTCTCCTGCTGGGGGACAGTGAGACCCCACCACCTCTGTAGTCTCCTGCTGGGGACAGTGAGGACCCCACCACCCTCTCTAGTCTCCTGCTGGGGACAGTGAGGACCCACCACCCTCTCTAGTCTCCTGCTGGGGGACAGTGGACCCCACCACCCTCTCTAGTCTCCTGCTGGAGGACAGTGGGGACCCCACCACCCTCTGTAGTCTCCTGCTGGGGACAGTGAGACCCCACCACCCTCTGTAGTCTCCTGGGGGACGAGGGACCCCCACCACCCTCTCTAGTCTCCTGCTGGGGACAGTGACCCCCACCACCCTCTGTGTCTCCTGCTGGGGACAGTGAGACCCCCACCACCCTCTGTCCTGCTGGGGGACAGTGAGGACCCCACCACCCTCTGTAGTCTCCTGCTGGGGGACGAGGACCCCACCACCCTCTCTAGTCTCCTGTGGGGGACAGGAGGACCCCCACCACCCTCTGTAGTCTCCTGCTGGGGACAGTGAGGACCCCACCACCCTCTGTGGTCTCCTGCTGGGACAGTGAGGACCCCTCTAGTCTCCTGCTGGGGACAGGGAGGACCCCACCACCCTCTGGTCTCCTGCTGGGGACAGTGAGGACCCCCCACTCTCTAGTCTCCTGCTGGGGGACAGGAGGACCCCCACCACCCCTCTGTAGTCTCCTGCTGGGGACAGGAGGACCCCACCACCCTCTCTCCTGGGGAGTGAGGACCCCCACCACCCTCTCTAGTCTCCTGCTGGGGACAGTGAGGACCCCCACCACCCTCTCTAGTCTCCTGCTGGGGGACAGTGAGGACCCCCACCACCCTCTGTAGTCTCCCTGCTGTGGGACAGGAGGACCCCCACCACCCTCTGTAGTCTCCTGCTGGGGGACAGACCCCACCACCCTCTCTCTAGTCTCCTGCTGGGGGACAGTGAGACCCCCACCACCCCTCTGTCTCTCCTGCTGGGGACAGTGAGGACCCCCACCACCCTCTGTAGTCTCTGCTGGGGACAGTGAGACCCCACCACCCTCTCTAGTCTCCCTGCTGGGGACAGTGAGGACCCCACCACCCTCTCTAGTCTCCTGCTGGGGACAGTGAGGACCCCCACCACCCTCTCAGTCTCCTGCTGGGGACAGGACCCCCACCACCCTCTCTAGTCTCCTGCTGGGGGACAGTGAGGACCCCCACCACCCTCTAGTCTCCTGCTGGGGACAGTGGACCCCACCACCCTCTCTAGTCCTGCTGGGGGACAGTGAGGACCCCCACCACCCTCTCTAGTCTCCTGCTGGGGGACAGTGAGGACCCCCACCACCCTCTGTAGTCTCCTGCTGGGGACAGGAGGACCCCCACCACCCTCTAGTCTCCTGCTGGGGGACAGTGAGGACCCCACCACCCTCTCTCCTGCTGGGGGACAGTGAGGACCCCCACCACCCTCTCTAGTCTCCTGCTGGGGACAGGAGGCCTCTGCTGGGGACAGTGAGGACCCCCACCACCCTCTGTCTCCTGCTGGGGACAGTGAGGACCCCACCACCCTCTAGTCTCCTGCTGGGGACAGTGAGGACCCCACCACCCTCTCTAGTCTCCTGCTGGGGACAGTGAGGACCCCCACCACCCCTCTGTCCTCTCCTGTGGGACAGTGAGGTCTAGTGCTCCAGCCCCCCCACCAGTAGTCTCCTGCTGGGGGACAGTGAGGACCCCCACCACCCTCTGTAGTCTCCTGCTGGGGGACAGTGAGGACCCCCACCACCCTCTGTAGTCTCCTGCTGGGGGACAGTGAGGACCCCCACCACCCTCTCTAGTCTCCTGCTGGGGGACAGTGTGTCCATATGACTTCGTATGTACAGTTCCGTTCAGAAGGTCGTTGCATCTTTCTGGACGGCAGGTCACTACGCCGCCCCTCCCACCATCACACACACACACACACACACACACACACACATGAACGAAGACTCATCAAAAAGAGATTGGAAGAATATTAATATGAATATCGGCTAACGTTACTGATGATCGATGATGAAGATGTGTGAATATACTGCTTAAGAGAACAAGTAAATCACACTGATAGGAGTAGCTATTCCAATATCAGAACACAGTGGGGAAATGGGCTCATATATCAAGAGTCTTAATGTATTTATAGGGAAGAAAACGACACTGAACCAGGTGAGTTTTGCCGAGTCGGGTTACCCTTCGCTGCCACACTTAGTTAAACTCAAACAACATAATTTTTTCTTCATATGTTGTCTGAAAGAGCGGTTCTCCCTGACGACCCATTATCGTTAGTGATCACTGTTATAACCAACACTAGTACACCAAACGGATGACACAAGAGACCTGGAAACATGGATCCCATTACTGCTGGGGAAAATGTTCCTATATCAGTTCCTCAGACAAAATCTGCAAGATGTAATGTGTACGAAGAAGTTTGGTAGCGAAGGATCTCTATAAAGACGAACACTTTATAAACGAGTTTCACAGAAGTTCGTTCACTAGTTTCAGTGTCAGGTTACTCGCTGACGGTCGAGAGGGTGCGGGAACAGGCCTATTGCCGAGGTATTTGTGTATCAATCGTCAAAAATGTAAGTTGTGTTCAATCAAGTGTAGTGTTTAACTGTGTGTATCTGGAGAGGCCAAGGGGCGTTGTCTTCACTACTTCTCTCTGATGTTAGTAAGTTATTGGTATTATATATATTTAATACAAATAATGGCAATATAATATAATAAACCATTTCAATATATTATAGTCACCGCTAATTATTCCTTACAGCAGGACAGACATAAGCAGGAAGGTTGGTGTCCGCCAGGCAACTCACAGTAGGCCATCAACGATACTGTGAACGGAGATAAAGTAACAGGAAAAAAATCACAGAAAAAAATAGAATTTCTAGGAAAAAAGTCCACAGGAAAAAAGTCTTTTTTTATATATATAATTAACAGTTAAAGTAATAAAACAAATAAAAAATTCGCGTGTCAGGCGGCATGTCGACAAACGTGTACTAGGCTTAACACACAGCAGGATGAAACCAATGACGTTCTATTTAGTAACTGTATTAAAACTATAACCATGAAAGAGACGCTTGCATTCAGATACAGGTGGAATGTTTATTTAGTATCATTAGTCTGGCCACTATTGCGAGGTTCCTTACGACCATTCCGGGAGTTTTACTACGATATATACAAACACGGATCACAAAAGGTGTTCACCACTGTAACAGGTGGAACTGTGGGCAACTGTACATGTTCATACATACGGTTTACCCCACTTTCAAGCCACACATATCGTCCTCCTCGAAATTCATAACCGGCAATTTCACTGACTGCACCCCACCCCGTGACCCCACCCCACCCCGTGACCCCATCCCCTCGATCGTTTTCGGTGCCGCAGTGACTGGATGTAAGTTTATCGGGGTGACTATAGTACAACTCCCTCTCTCAACACCTTTCAGGAATTAAGTTTAAGGTGATTGACTTTCTTTGGTTCGTCTGTAGTCTGTCTGAAATATTAAACCACACAATATATCAGACAGATGTGTGGAGACTGTTGGTAGCTCTGGTTTAGTCGTGGTCTGGGTTGGTAGTCCTGAGACAACACACACGTCTCCGAAAGCGTTGACTTTGGGAATTAAAAAATATTCTAAAATGTGTCCTAATGTTATTTGTTATGTTTAATACAGCGTTATCTTATTTCCGTTTGCTTCCCGTTTGTTTCTTTGTTTGTTTTCAATCAGCAAATAAAGCTGGATAAGCAATATAAACATTTCTGGATATTTTTTATCACCAGTTGACTGACACCGCTGTTGGGACATCGATGACGTTCGTGTTTCGAGAATTCAGGAACAGCTTTTCGACACATAAGACTCAATCTTCCACAAAAAACGAGCACTTACACGAACTAAAATATTAGCGGCATATAATCTTGTCTTATATACTCTATAGTAAGAACAGATAAGGACAAAGATCTCTAAAGCTACATTTGTGGAGAAACGAATGAGTAAAACACGACCAAACTCGGTTCGCTCAAGTCTTGAATCTGGCTCGTTTCACGGTTTCGGATTTATGAGAATGTCAACACCAGTCTCTGCCTTAGTGACGGTCAGGAAGTACACGAAAACTCCTCTGAGACAAACAAATAGCCGGTGAAGTGACTGAAATTGACGAGACTGCAAAGTAACTTAAAGTGTTCGTCAGTGTAGTAAAGTGTTCGTCAGTGTAGTAAAGTGTTTCTCAGTGTAGTAAAGTGTTCGTCAGTGTAGTAAAGTGTTCGTCAGTGTAGTAAAGTGTTTCTCAGTGTAGTAAAGTGTTCGTCAGTGTAGGAAAGTGTTCGTCAGTGTAGTAAAGTGTTTGTCAGTGTAGTAAAGTGTTTGTCAGTGTAGTAAAGTGTTTCTCAGTGTAGTAAAGTGTTCGTCAGTGTAGTAAAGTGTTTCTCAGTGTAGTAAAGTGTTTGTCAGTGTAGTAAAGTGTTCGTCAGTGTAGTAAAGTGTTCGTCAGTGTAGTAAAGTGTTCGTCAGTGTAGTAAAGTGTTTCTCAGTGTAGTAAAATGTTTGTCAGTGTAGTAAAGTGTTCGTCAGTGTAGTAAAGTGTTTGTCAGTGTAGTAAAGTGTTTCTCAGTGTAGTAAAGTGTTTCTCAGTGTCAAGAAGCGTATCAAGTGTAATAAAGTGTCGTGGGGGCCAAAAACACCCATACGTGTCAAATGAATGGTATAAAGTATCGTAAAGTGGCATAAGGTGTCAGAGTGCCATAAAGTGTCACGTAATGTTGTGCACAAACAAAAAAGTGTTATGAAGTGTCAGAGGTGTGTCATGAAGAGTTCTCAATTATCAAAGTGTTGCAAAGTGTCTTGAACTATCCCAAGGTGTAAAGTGTGTTATGAAGAACACAAGGTGTCATTAAGGGCCATGAGGTGTCATAAAAGTGTCAAGACGGTGCCAGGAGGTGACCTTGCAGGGTGCCAGGGCTCCCCCGACCACCAGCACAAGGTAACTACTAATACTACTGTTCTCTTGGTCATCCATTGGGCATGAAATAATGCTTAAGATCATATGCTCTGCCTTGGTTGTTTTTGTAAGTTAAATGTGAATTACCATATAAGTGTGTATGTGATAGACGGCAGGTAATCTCAATTAGATTTTTCCTTTTCTTTTTCCAGGTAAGTGTGAGTTAAAACAGCTGTTGGAGGGACACTAACACGCCATATCTCAGGTACGTCCAAGTTATCATGTTCATTGATCATCGTTTTATTCATCAACTTTTCTTCTTCATCGTTAAGGACGTCGGTGTCCTTCCCTTATTAGTGAGTCAACGTGATCCTCCCACTCGTTCACGCGGACGTCGGACCAACTCCTTATCCTTACACAGTGTTTGTGGTCGCCTGTGGTCCCGTCGCCATCTATGGGGGTATCGGAGACCTCCTCCTACCACCGTCTTCCCGTAAGCGCCTTACCTCTGCCATTTAACTGGGTATAGTGATCACACTCACCTGTTTTAAAGGCATCCGCATCTCTCCTGGAAAGTTCTCTCTACACAGATAAAATAACCCTCACCATGCTGTCATGGTTTCATTATCCTGCTTTACAGGATAATCTGCTTCGTGTTTTGGAGGCGTCATGTCCTCTCTATCAGCTGTTGATTTGTCAAACATGTCCCAGACCTAATTGATAGCAACCTGACCTAACCATTGGGATCGAGGTTTAGCCATAACAGATCCCAATCCCAGTAAGTACTAATTCCAATGATCCCAATTTCAGTGGGATCCAATCGTAATGCCTTAAGGGTGATTGGGATTAAGGTAGTTTAGGGCAGAGAACCATATGATCTAGACATGTTCAGTGTTGACCGTCACAGCTCGGCAGCAGAGACCAGTGTTTTCGGTGAGTTGGGTCTCTCCTCCTGGTTTAGATGTGTGGGAACGTCCTCACACTCTTGCCTGAGGAGCGTCCTCACACCTCGGGAGCATTAGACCACCACCTTGTGTTTCAAGTACGTCAAAGTATTATTGGGTGTAATTTTTCGGGATACCACGTTTTCCTAAGCTTGCATCAAACACCAGTTTTTCTAAGAGTCTCTCAGTATTTTCTCCCGGACCGAGAGTTTGGGGATATATAGTAATGATGTCCGTCCGTCCATCCATCCATCCGTCCGTCCGTCCGTCCATCCGTTCGTCCGTCCGTCCGTCCGTCCGTCCATCCATCCATCCATCCTTCCGTCCGTCCGTCCATCCATCCATCCATCCATCCGTTCGTCCGTCCGTCCGTCCATCCATCCATCCTTCCGTCCGTCCGTCCATCCGTCCGTCCGTCAGGTCTTTCGTCCGTGATAGATTTCGTATCCATTAGTTAACTCGCCACAGACGCGATGCGATGGATTAATTGCAGCGTAAATTATGGCAGGGTCTTACTGAGCAGTACTGGACGTGTTGATAGTTGAGTACTTCAGATAATCAAGGTTGTATTATTGTGTTTTTTGGGCGGGGACTTGAGAAAACTACGCTGTTTTGGGGGGCAAACTACTTCAAATGTTTCATTATTTCTATTGTAAGGTTTTAATGAATTAAAAATTAACATAATTTACGGGAACGAATGAAGCTACTTCCAGTACATAAGTAGAATTAAATAATAATAAAGAATAAGTTCCAAGGTAGAAATGACAACAAATACATTATTAAATGGTTAACATAGAACATTATTGAGTTATATTCAGCCAGCGAGCCACTGTGGTGTGAAGGCCTAGCCCGGAAGATAAGCACAGGGGAATATGGTTGCTAAGTGTCGTGAACGTAAGGTTGGTATTGGTATGGTTTACCTCCATCACAGCCTAACCTTATGGTCATATTATAGACTGGAGAGATTAACCGTCATCTTCTTCAATCTATTAAGGCTGTTTAGGATATCAGTTAACTAAACCTAACATAATCATAGCACTTCGTAATTAACAGCAACAGTGTGTCGTTTCTAACTATAAACACTTACTCTGTACGCCCCGCAACACTCCACGGGGTGTGAGCACAAGCAGGTGGTCATAACTTCATCTAGTCCAATTTCACCAGATTTTTACACCAATTGAACGTCTCATTAATGAACGAAACTTTGTGCAACATAAAAGAAAATAATGTTTAATTAGTTTCATATAATATTGTTCTCTTATATTACCTTGTTGTTGTTTTCTTTTCAACGTGATGTGAGCGTTAGAGTTAGAGTGTTTATATCAGGAGCAGAAAGGCACAGTTCACACCTGTACACCTGTCCTTCATTAATATTCCTGCCACCACCCATTTGGAAGAGGATACTTAAACACCTTTATTTAGTAGCCTGTCCAGCTTTTAAGGGTTATTTTTGACAGACCCAAATTGTATTTAACAGTGTCTTTGTTAGAAGCGAGTTTGGCGAGGGCATCAACTCTGTCATGTTCTTTGAGGCCTATGTGAGAGGGATCCACAACAGTTTGATCTTCACCCCTCGGTCAACAAGGCACACTTTTGTATCTTGCTTCAGAGACAAGCGCGTGACAACCTAAGCTGAGGGTGTCAAAGTTAAGTAGTGAGGATAAGGAGTCAGTGATGATGAGACAGTAACAGTCTGTGGCAATGATTTCAACAAGTTCTGTGGTTGTGAGTATGACAACTAGTTCAGTTTGTAGAGTGGATGTCCAGTTATTGATTCTCATTCCTTTATTGTATTACCGTTGGGCTGAGTCACAACGACAGCACTTCCAGCCCTCCCACGGACAGAGTTGACAGGGCCATCAGTGTAGTACATGGTTTGTGTAGTGTTGTTATAAGTCTGTACGTTGTGTGTTCACTTTGGTGGTGTTATCAGGAACACCATGCAAGAGCCTCCAGGTTGACTGTAATTATTCTTTCTTTGACTCTGTATATTACTAATTATTTCCTCATATTTACTATTTTAGTGCTCATGGGACAGACTAAGATTTTTATTTTATTTTTAATTTATTGTTTGTTAATGCCGCGTGTTAGCTGTAGTATGTCAGGTGAGGAACAGGGGCTAGAGACACCGATATGTTTAACAAAAGAAGAGACTTGGTCAATGGCGTTGTTACATTTCATAAATTTTGATGGTTCGCGTTTTTCGGTTACCAGTTTGTTTGTCGACTACTTTAGTTTTTTCATTGGGGATGATGTGACCCAGGTTCTCACAAGCTGCCTGTACATGGTTCACAGTGGTCTGCATTTCACGATGAGATTTAGTGAATACGAGAATGTCATCTGTATTGGTGAGGCAGTTTAATAGTACATTCATAAGCACATTGAACAGAGTGAGACTAACTACTCTACCTTGGGGGTGCTAAGTTAATTAATTATCTTTGACATTCACTTTAAGCCCTTCTGTTGTTGAGGTAATAACTTATCCAATGTAACTGCCGACCACTTATAGGCTAGTTCGTACAATATAAGTTGCCTATTAGAAATATCGTTTGGTGTATTTGTGTTTTTCACCTCCAAACACAGCTAGGAATATGGTGATGTAATTATGAACATTCTTACCATGTTGGGGGACTTGTGTTCTCTGATTCTATATAAGAGTCTGCCAAGAACCATCCTCTCAAGAGTTTTACACAGGCAGCTGGTTAGTGGTATGGGACCCAAGGCGTCAGGCTTCGGTATTGGTCCATGATGTGGGTAGTTGGCTTGCAGTTTGACTCATATTGTTGTACAGTACAGTGCCAGTAATGGTGGTGGTGGCGGTTTGAGCAGTGGTGGTAGTAGTCGTGGTGGTGGCGTAGTGGTAGTAGTGGCGATAGTGGTGGTAATAGCGATTGTGGTGGTGGTGGTAGTGATTGTGGTGGTAGTGATTGTGGTGGTAGTGAATGTGGTGGTGATTGGAGCGGTGGGGATGGTGCAAGTAATGGTGGTGACGTATTCTGAAATAATTCAAAACGGGGATCAAGGCAGCTTCACTCCTCTGGTCTTCACAACCTCTGGCAGGATGGGACCAAGACACTTCTATGCAAGACTGGCAGAGGTGTTGTTTGAACAGAAGCAGCAGCCCAGAAGTTATGTTGCAGCCTGGATGAGATGTCGACTGCTCTTCTCTACTTAGGTCTGCATTGCTCTGCCTCAGGGGAACGAGATCGTCGGCCCCAATGACAACAACAGTTGCAGATATTGACTATGAGGCTACAGTCACTGAATGCCGCATAGATCTGCGGCTCAACTAACTCAACACAGCTAGGGTAGCTCCTTTTGTATTAGGATATTTAATTTTAAGGCATAGGTGTGGCTATTGGGGGAGGCTGGAAGCCACGTTAAAAAAAGTAATAGTAGTAGTAGATCATCATCAAGTTGGTCAAGGCTTAGGGAAAATCTTGGTGGGTAATGTTGGGAGTGACTCAGCATTTATTGTCATTACATTGAGCAAAAACTTTTTTTTTCCTATTTAATATTTGTAACTATTGGTTTAAACTCTTGGTCATCTTATATTACATGGCTTTAATAGTGTAATAAATATTGTTTTGTATACTTTATATTTTAATTTTAGATGGCATACAGAGATGTGTACAGGTGTGTACATGATGGTTAGCTTCTTGGTGACGACGAACTTTATTTCTTGTCTGGTGTTTAAATGTGACATTATAGGCAGCTGGTAGGTTCAGCCAGGTGAGGTTGTGTCGTATACATTAGCCAGGGAAGCTGAAGGCGACATCGGGTGCGTTGTAGTTGTAACCGCCGCTGGTCGTGCAGGGGATGCTGGTGGTACTGGTCACCGTCACCTGCCGGTCAAGGAAGGCGGTCGTGGTGACCACGTTGGTGCGGGTGACGATGTCCACCACCTGAGTGGTGCGGGTGTCACCGCCAGTGGTCACTGTGGAGGTGGCAGTGCGTGTGACGGTGTCGGTGAGGAACTGGCGTTGTTCCGTCACAGTGACGGTGACGGTGCTCTGCCTGACAATAGTAGTAGGCACCACCTGTGTGCTGTACCTCGTGGTGAACACCGTGGAGGGCACAGTCTGGGTCCGGACCACTGTGGACGACACCTGCTGTGTGATAACCTGGGTGGTTGTGAGGGTCCGAGTCTGTGTGCTAGTCACTAGCTGGGTCAACACACTGGTGCTGACTACAGTGGACACAATAGTGCTCCTGACAGTGACTCCCCTTGTGGACACCACCGTGGAGGTGCGACCCGGCACTGTAGAGGTGCGGGTAACGTAGGCGGTGGACACCTGAGTGTTGGTGACGGTGCTGGTTTGGCCGGGTACGGTGGTGGTCACCACGGAGGTCCTTGTTTGAGTCTCTACCTGGGTTCTGGTGACGGCCGGCTGGGTCCTCGTCACCACCTGTGTTCTGGTGACGGTCTGGGTACGGGTATAGATGGTGGGCACCACCGTCGTGGACACCTCTGTGCGCGTATTGGTCTGCCCCACAGTGGACACAACGGTGGACGTCCGTGTCACGAACTGGGTTCTTGTGGACACCTGTGTGCGGGTGTTGGTGACAGTTGCCTCACCCCCGGGGCGGGTAGTGACGCCCGTCGAGGTGCGGGTAACCACATCGGTAACGAAAATGGTGGTGCGGATAGTAGAGGGGAGACCCACAGTGGTGACGCGGGTAGAGTACACGGTGGATACTTGCAGCCTGGTGCTGGGCACAGTCCTCGTTGTGTACTGGGTCACCACTCTGCCCTCCGTCCGTACCGTGGAGGAGGTGACAGTCACGAATTGTGTACTGTAAATTGTTTCGGGGAAGCAGGGCTCACGGGGTGGGGGCAAGTAGGAATCCAATGTGCCCTGCGCTCCAGAGAAAAGGTCATTGGTTCCTGAGAAGAGCTGCCGACCGCTGCCAGGAGGGACGCCAGGGATGGTGGGGAGCTTGGCAGTGAAGCAGGGTCCTGCCACCGCCAGCAGCACTAAGAAAAGAGCGCGCATCCTCCTGCAACACAACATGAACCTCATCAGCTTGCTGCACCAACAACATACAATATTATCACTTAATGATCACAACTCTTATGACTGCAACACTTACCATAAACGTAACTGTGAACTGATGTACATAATTATGCTACGTGGATAAGGAAGAAAATAAAATCAGAATTAATGGTTTATTTCACAAATTTCTAGTTCCGGATTTATCATGTCGACAAAATCAGATAAATATGTACGTTGTTTGTTTGTTTTCATATTACAGGGAACAGGTGTAGCGCTGCAGCTAACTGATGTAATGTTGAGCAGATACAGTCCGACGTGTACTGAACTGTACAGTATATTGATGCTCTCGGCCGAGTGATCATGGATCCACAAGATGCTCGCCAGCAAGAAATACTGTGTCGATGGTCATTACGTCTACTGTTGCGTCAAGGAATTTGTCAACTTGTGTGGGAAAGTTTTGGCAAGAACGATATTGAATTAATTAGGGAACCCGAAGGGGATGGCTGGAGCATCGTAATTGTAGCGAGTTGGGCCACACGGCTCCTGCTGCGTCCTAGTGACCGTGATGGTGTTTGGATAAGTCGGGGTGATGTATACCACGCTCTGCACCACCTCAGTGCTCACCACTCGTTGCGTCACCACCCGGCCAGGGCCATCGACGGTGACATAGGCAGTACTAATGACAGTGGCGGTCCTTCTATCCACACCCCCTCCCACAGTCCTCTGCACCGTCTGAGTATTGACAATGGTGGTGGGTCGCACCTGCGTGGTGACCTGGGTCCTGGTGACCGTGTTGCCCACCACGAGCGTGGTTGTGCGGGTGACAGTCACTCGCCGAGTATCGGTGGAGAACTGGGTGTTGGTGATGGTGCGGGTGATGACCAAATCTTGTACTCGCACACTCTGGGACACCCTCGCTGTAGTGGAGGTGGTGAAGACCACCTGAGTGCTGGTGAGGGTCTGAGTCACCCTCACTGGGGGAGGTTGGTAGGTGCTGGTGGTGGCCAAGGTCGTACGCACTACGTCTGTGATCTGAACAGTCCTTATCGGACCCTGAGACCGCACGGTGGACTGCACAACAGTGGTCCTGGTTCTCGTCGTGACGACTGGAGGAGGCTGGTAGGGCACCGTGTTGGTTTGCACGACCTGCGTTTGTCTGGTGGTAGTTGTGGGCTGCAAAGAAGTTTCTACACTTGTTCTGGTGACGGTAACGTCTCTTCTGAGGGTCGAGCGCACCGTTCTGGTGGTGGTACTCTGGATATTTTGTGTCCTAGTAACTGTTGCCTGGACGGTCCTCGTGGTCGCTGGGGCGGTGACGGTCCTAATGACGGTTATCAGAATATCGTCAAATCTCGTCTGTCGGACAGTTTCAGTCGTTCGCTGTCTATCCGTGATGGTATTGGTCCTGACGATGGTAGTGGGGACGACCTCCGTGACGACAATTACAGCACTGGTGCTCCTCGTGACGGTGGTGGGCCTGCTGACGACTTGTGTGGTCAGCACCACCGAGGTGGAGGTGGTGCTGAGGTAGACAGGGAGGCACGTGGCAGGCTCCCTGGGCGGCAGGTAGCCCCCGAGGATCGCTTCGAAATCATTGGAAGCTCTGCCTCTGGGAGGACCCGGGAAGAGCTTGTCAGCGCCGGCAGCAGCGACCAGCAACAGTATCAGGCACAGCGGCCGCATCCTGCAAGAGACACCAGGTTAGGGGCGTGGTCACGCGGGGCAGAGGGCGGGGCCCCGGGACCCACCCACTTTCCTGGGTCCCATCACGCCCACAAGACCCTCACCCTACACCCCGCCCACTCATCTAGAGTGGAGAGGGTGCTGGGTGAGGGCGCGTGCGGCCGTTTGCATGGAGGGTGTGTGGTCCCGGGGCGCCCAACTTATGCTAGGTCAGTTACAGTGACTGGAGCTGCTAGTGTGGAGCCTCACACAACACTTACCATCATGTCTCACACTATCACTTACTGCACATCAAATTACACCCCCCCCACCAAGCTATAGTCATTCACGATGTGTTGTGGTGCGTGAATCTCTCAGTATCGTGGCTGTGAGGCACCACCAGTAGTCGACAGACAGGAGGATGGGCGTCTGAATACAATGCCTCGAGCAACGTGTGCCACAGAATGTTGAATTAATCGGTCGCTTGACATACATTTATGCCTTACATCATCTACACATTTAAACATGACACGGAGGAGGGCTTCACCTCACACAAGTGACCACACAGAAGTACTGTGTTTTATAATCTACGTGGATGTGAGTGTGTGAGGGAAGGTCTGGCGTAATACATTCATGAGTGACTGATAGTGTGTGTTGTACTGGTAGTGAGGGTGTTGTGAGACAGACCAGTGAGAGTAGTGTGAATTATTTCCTTTAAATTTATCATGACACACACACACACACACACACACACACACATACACACACACCGCCATCCCCCTCTAAACAATATATTCTTACCTGTTCCTTCTGTTTTGTCCTCCGTTCACTCTAACCTGTTTGTAACTTGTGATCCCTTCTCCTTCTCTCTACCCCTCAGCTCCTCCACTTCTCCACCCTTCCGCTCCCCCACCCCTCCTCTTATCCACCCTTCCACCCCTCCACCCAGTACCAGTTAAGGTAGGTCGAGCCAGGGAGAGTGGCGTGGCCGGATCTTTAAGGTCACAAGAGGTTACAGATTACACGTCTTTCATCTTCTTGTTTCTGTGACTATTAAATATTTTCTTCGACATAAAATGTTGCGTCATTATCAAAATTTGTGAAGGAATTAAACATCGACGATTTAACTGATTAAATACTAAATAGAGAATATGCTGTTGAAATAAACATACAAATAAAATTACATGTGGCAAGGTTTTGAAATTATGATAATCACCCTCGCAGTGTTGGCCATGAAGCCAGGTTTTCTATGACTAAGGACGAGTGAAAGGAGGTGGAGGTGAAGATGCCTCACGTTGAGTGCCATCTTCCTTTTGCCAACTTTGGAGTAGCTGCTGTCTTTATTTCTAGCGTATTATCTAACGTTTGACCTTTGACCTATACTGTAAACGTAAGCCTTTGTTTACATATTCTCAGAGCTCTTTACTCTTCTTTGACACATTGGTCTGTCTGGCTCTTGTCCGACTCTCTCTCAAAGTTAAATAATACTACCTATTACACTACTTAGCCCCTAATCTGTCTTTCTTTGTCTTCGTTGTGGTGTAAGAGCCATTTAGACCTGACAAAGATTATGAACTAGACACACAAGACGCTGACTGGCTTTAAGACGTGAGAGTCTACACACTAGTTAATCCAAGACGTGACCAGAATACTTAGTTTTCTTCACATTCCAGACACCCACACCTTAATACAGCAGAAAGAGAGAGAGAGAGAGAGAGAGGTAACACAACTCCTTCTTATAATCTAACATAAATAGTATTGACTGATTTAAGATCCAGTTGGTAGGGAAAAAACCAAACTATTAAACATTTATATAATTAATTTTTTTGTATTTATTTATTTTTTTTATGATACGACTAAAGTTGAAAAAATGGAACAAATAACTGATAATGTATTTTTTAATTTATTGATTTATTTTTATTTTTATATTGGAGATGCAGATGAAAGTATGTAGTGTATAATTATATTTCCCAAACACATAAAATACATTATTAATATTTTCTTTACATTATTGTTATTATTATTATTATTATTATTTAAGGTGGCAACTCTACCATACTGGCTACAGGTACTTTTACATATTCCTGCTCCTCAAAATGACCGTGGACCCCCTTTGCTATATTGGGTCAGTGACGCTGTAGTGATGCGGTACTTATGACCTTCAGATCAGGTTAATTCATTCATCTGCCTGTCACCTCTCTCTCTCTCTCTCATAGATAGATAGATAGATAGAGAATCGTTATTGTGGTCACCAAGACGTTAAAATTTACCCTGATGACCTGTTCGTCGAGTGTATGTATGTGTATGTGTGTGTGTGTGCATGTGTGTGTCCATTCTCTCTCTCTCTCTCTCTCTCTCTATTCTCTTTGTGTCTGTGGATTTGGTATCTCGGTCTGCCTTTCTCTCTTCCTTCTCGTTTCACTTTCATTCTTTGTCTCCACCAGAGGAAAAAAAATGTGAATATCTCTAGGCCCTAGATGAAACACACTGGCTGGTACTGCCTGTCTCTCAAGCCGTCCTGTGGGAGAGATAGTCATGACCTTTCTATCAATGTTTGTAGTCACTGAGATGTTAGAGATATATTACTAAGGGAGAGACGAGTGGTGGTAGTGGTGGTGTGGTAGTGGTGGTGTGGTAGTGGTGGTAGTGGAGGTAGTGGTAGTGGAGGTAGTGGTGGTAGTGGAGGTAGTAGTGGTGGTAGTAGTAGTGGTAGTAGTGGTGGCAGTGAGTGATTTCAACTTGATCATAAATACCAATCCAGGTCTCCTGCACTGTACGCTGTGGACAGTTACCCCGTCACTGGGAGGTAACGTCCTCTGAGTATCGTTGATCAAACACAAGAAGGGAAGCTCACCCATACAGTAAGAGGGAAGGTTACGAGTGTTTATGGATGTTAACGAATCACTGAAGATAAAAGAATTATTAAATCAATTACTGAGAATAATGTAGGTTTGATATTTTTTTCTCTGTTATCTGTTATGAACTTTAGTAATGTAGACACGCATCAGTACAGACAGACGAACAGCAACCTCGTCGGCAACAATGTCCGATTCCATCACATTTCTCTCACGAAAACTAAAATTTATGTTGGTATATTTCCTTCCCTTTGCTACTTTAAAAAAATAAAACTATTATACTTTATCAAATATTTTGCTATATAATGTCATTTACTTTGCCATTCTTATAAACCAGTAAACGCAGTACAGCATTAGTGAGGCAGGCGGGCGTGTGTACCTGCCGGGATCCACCCGCCAATACTTTCCCTTTCAACAGGAACTCACGTTGTTAAGTTTACGTAACCATTTGGCAACAGAGACGACCATCTTCACTTTATCTCTCGTCGTGTGGATTAAGAACTGCACTCACACTTAACAATCTGGAGTACCTCGTCAACCTTCTTCACTGGTTGGGAACACGACACACACACACACACACACACACACACACACACACACACACACACACACACACACACTAATATGATAATACAATAATAAACATCAATGATTTCTCTACCACAATAATGGGAACTGTCTCGCATTAACAGACTCAACTTCATACTTGTCAGCCATCAGGTAAACAACACAACACGGGTACAATGTGTCGAGGTACTAATGACCACACACACCTGACACCACACACACAACTGATAACACACCTAACATAACACTACTGACACCACACACCTGACACCACACACACACAACTGACAACATATACTTGACACTACACACCTGAGAAGACCCAACTACTTACCTGGTGTATATAAGTTTAAGCACTGAAGGAGAGAAGCCAACTGTGACACGGAGGAGGTCCTGAACACCTTATATACTAGCAGGGACAGACACCAAGGAGGAGGAGCCCAAGGGAGGGAAGGTGGGGACAGGGGGAGGGGAGGGGAGGAAGGCAGGAGGTCATCAGAGGGGCAATGGTGGGGTGTCTGACGGCTGTTCTGAGCGCGAGGGAGGCTGAAGGAGGGGGGTCAAAGAGGCGAGGGTGGCTAAAGGGGGGGAGAAGGGGGTAGGAGAAAGGGTTGAATAACAAGAGGTTGAAGGGGAGGAATGAGAGGGAGGAGTCATGGGAGAAGTGAAGGCTAAAGGGGAGTGGGAAATGGAATGGGGAATGGGGAGAGAGGGAGGGGAAGAAATGTCGTTGGTTAATGGAGGGGAGAGTAGAAACAAGAGGAGGGGATGGAGAGGGGAGGGAGGGGAGGGAAAGGTTAGAGGGGAGATTCTGAAAGACTGGGGAGGGAGGAAGGGAGGAGGGGATGCTTTACAAGGGTGGAGGAGGGAGGAGAGAGAGGCAGGTTCACTGGAAGGGTCATGGGGGGGGTGATGTGGAGGGGTTAGGGATGGAGGGAGGAGGTCAAAAAAGGGAAGGTGGGGAGTTGGGTATGTGAAGGGGAGGGGGGGAGGAGGAAAGAGAGAAGGGGTAGTGAGGAAGGAGAGGTCAACGGTCAACTCTAGCGAGGTAAAGGAGGGAGGGAGGAAGGCATCTTGACCTTGTCTCATAAACGCCACTGGGTAATTCTCGCCGTTTAGTACTGGCACCAGACATGTATACAAGATGTTGGACTTTCCTTAAAAAAATAATAATAATAAATCCCGCCCGTCAAAAAAGTAGTGAGGCGTGATAATTGCCAGAAGCGAAGCCTACCGAACAGATCGTGTCGAGAAGAGGTGATAAGTATCGATGGCAATAGTTTTTTGTTGTTGTTTGAAGGAGAGACGAATCTAATTAAGTATTCGTAGCGCGTTTAGAATTAACATTTAATATCCACTGTATTGTAAAATTTGACATTTTCTGCTTCAACATGAAAATTATATCTACAAGAAAATGAAAATCCTACACCGTATCACAGATCAAAATAGAATAATAATCCGGATTTACGGATTTCTTACAAGAATTATCAACAGTAATATGTAAAATAATCCGAACGAAAAAAAAATATATATATATACTAGTAAAAACAAAGGGCTGATCTTACATTAAATATCAAGTGAGTTCGACCGTCACATTATGAGGGAGAAAGTGGAATATCCGACAATTTATCGATGTGTCCGGCCACAGCTCACATGTTACTTAAACCTACATCATAATAATATCGATAATGACTATGTATACTCGCTTAACAGACACTCTATTACTGTCTAAATAATTATATAATGTACAGACAGAAAGTCACTTATATACTAGTTAATCTGTGTATCTGTCTGTCTGGTTTATTTTTGTCTGTCAGTCTGTCTTATTTCTTTTTAAATCTATCCTGTCTGTCTGTCTGTCTGTCTGTCTGTCTGTCTGTCTGTCTGTCTAAACAACTACAAACTCTTCTCCTACACCTTTCCCTTCCTCCCTCCTCACACACACACACACACACACACACACACACACACACACACACACACACACACACACACACACACACACACCCACCCACCAAATATCTTGATGCAAACAAACACAAATTCACAGATATGAAAACAAAAACAAAAAAATTGACTAAAACACATACGACGACACACACACAAACATACACACAAACACACACAAACATGACATAAACATAAACAAAAACAGACATACACAAAGATAATTACCTGAACACAAAGAGACATCTAGACACACAAACACACCCAAACAAGTACAAACAAACACAGGAAACAAATTAACATATATATACTTATAAAAACAATGATAAAATGAGTAAACTAAATAGAGACAGATAGACAGACAGACAGACAGACAGACAGACAGACAGACAGACAGACAGACAAACTAGCAGAGAGAGAGAGAGAGAGAGAGAGAGAGAGAGAGAGAGAGAGAGAGAGAAATTGTGCAACTCATAATTAACAATGTCAAATGTCCTTCTCTACACATTAGTGGGTGGCGTCACTCACAGTTACTCAAGCACTCTTGCGGCCACTCACCCATATAGTAACTCATGTACTCACTCCTGTAGTTACTGATCTAGTTATACTTTTGACTGGTATAATTATATAGTTATATTTGTATGGATTATATGTTACTTAAGGAAAATTATATGTGATTGTCTCTCCCTCACTCTCCCTCATTCCCTCCCTCATTCCCTCCTTCACTAACTCATTCCCTCCCTTATTTTTTTATTTTCCTCTTTCACAAACTCTTTATTCCCTCCATCCCTCCCTTCCTCCTTTCTCCCTCCCTACCTTGTTCCCTCCCTTCTTCCTTTCCTCTATTCCTCCTTTCCATTTCTCCCTCCCCTCCTTCTCTCATTGCCTTCATCATTCTTTCCCTCCCTCCCCTTCTTACTTCCTCCCTCCACTTATTCCTCCCTCTCCTTCTCCCTCTCTTTCCCTTCCCTCATTCCCTCCCTTCTTCCCCCCCTCTCACTCCCTCCTCCTCGTTCCTCCATCACCCTCCATCTCACTTCTCCATCATTCTTCCCTCCTTCCTCCCTCCTTCCTCCCTCCTTCCCTCATCATTCTTTCCTCCTCCTTTCCCCATCATTCCTTCCTTCCTTCCTTTCCTTCTCTCCTTCCTTCTCCTTCCTTCTCCCTCCTCCCTCCCTCTCCCTCCTTCCCTCCTCCTCCATCAAGCAAACAAACAATGGTGACTGTACATATCACTGCCCCACCTTCTCAGGGGATTAGCGGAAAGTTTTTGTGATGTAGACAGTCTTCTTCCTACACCTCCTTGTTTACATACAGTCTTTCACCTCCTTGTTTACATACAGACAAACATTAACACTTTATTTGAAAGTCTAAAATCAGAGTATGTCCAGCACACACACACACACACACACACACACACACACACACCCCCTGCACAAACTCTATGGATCTCTTACATTACTTGACACATGACACACACACACACACATACACACACACCCATACACGAACATACAGAACTCAGATGTGTAAATAATGTGTTTGGGTCATTGTATTTACTCAGGCCCTTCTAAGCCTTCCCTTTATGACAGCACATCAACAACTCTGCCATTGTTGTTATTCTTCACTATGAGCTATACGGTACAGGTGTGTTTTGGTGTTACGAAAGGCGTGTTACTGAGTCCATCACGGTAACACGTCAGGGAGTGGTATCATGGTGGTAGTGCTGTGTAATGGTAGTAGTGTGTAATGGTAGTACTGTGTAATGGTAGTACTGTGTAATGGTAGTACTGTGTAATGGTAGTACTGTGTAATGGTAGTAGTCAGATGTTACGGGCGGCTTGACATTCTTTCTTTTTCTCTCTTAGAATTTTGCCACTTACAACAGCTAGTTTATTGTGCACCCCATGCTCATCCTGTGAATGGTAGCGCAAGAGGATTACAGAGTAGAGGTCATTAAGGGTGTGTATAACAGCCCCCAGTGGTCAGGATATTATGGTGGAATGTTACAGAGTGTTTCTAATACATTGTTTGTTTAGTTCTGTACATAGAGGTTGACTTATTCACACCTGCCTTAGAGTGAGGCAGTATGTCTGGCCTCACACTTTGTTATTCACACCTGCCTTAGAGTGAGGTAGTATGTCTGGCCTCACACTTTGTTATTCACACCTGCCTTGGAGTGAGGCAGTATGTCTGGCCTCACACTTTGTTATTCACACCTGCCTTGGAGTGAGGTAGTATGTCTGGCCTCACACTTTGTTATTCACACCTCCCTTGGAGTGAGGCAGTATGTCTGGCCTCACACTTTGTTATTCACATCTGCGTGAGAGGTATTTAAGGACCTAATACCTCTCACGTAAGTATTAAAATAAATTAAAATAAAATAAAACGCTACTTTGAAAATCACCAGTTAAGGTGCCACTATTGGGACTTTTCCTCAGTGTCAGAGGCGACCGTGCGGCTCTCCTAGAGGGTAAACCTAACCTAACCTAACCTAACCCAAAAGGTATCGTTATTTTCCCCCAATGCATCGCCATATATGGACGTGTTCCCTCCCCATATATACAGCATTTATATCCGCAGTATATCAACAGTAATAAAACGTTAATCACTGGTTGTTATGAAAGCCTGGCAGTTGTCACGAAAGGGGTTAGGACTATATTAAGTTATTAAGAGTTGATGGGATTCAGTTGTTAATCATTGCAAGTATTAACTCGAGATGATGCTTGGAGTGTAATGATGTTGTTTATTAAATAGCTTATGTCCGTGGAGAGAGAGAGAGAGAGTATTTCTGTTGACCTTGGTAGGGGCCCCCACCATCCTACCAAACACGGACATCCCCTCTCCCTTCCTCCCTTCCCTCCCTCACCTCCCTTCCTTCATCCCTCCCTCATCTCCCTTTCTCCCTCCCCTTCCTTCCTTCCTCCCTCCCTCCTGATTCACCCTCACCCCTTTCCCTGACCCATCATAACCACCATCCCACAAGTCCTAGCCACTATTTCCAGTACTAGCTCCCATCCCAGGAGTCCTAGCCCCCGTCACAGGAGACCTATCCACCATCCCAGGAGTCCTAGCCCCCGTCACAGGAGACCTATCCACCATCCCAGAAGTCCTAGCCCCCGTGTTAGGAGTCCTAGCCCCCGTGTTAGGAGTCCTAGCCCCGTCACAGGAGACCTATCCACCATCCCAGGAGTCCTAACCCGACCCCTCCCTGCCCCCTTCGTCCTGGTTTTACGGGGTTGGCTGACAAGAACTTAGTGGTAGACCCTTATACCACACTTGGTCTTGCAAGGCCACCCTCCTCCACCTGCCACCACTACCACCATCTACCTTTACCATCTACTAGCACACCTACTACCACCACTACTACCAACATCTATGAAAGACAGGTAGCGTGAAAGTATGTTAATTGGACAGGTGACATTTGACATCACCCGCCTAACTGATAACGCTTCCTTGGACATAGAACCTTCTAAGGATACAATCAAATAAATCGTGTTTAATAACGATTTCCATCAAGGGCAACAAACGTTTGGTCAGAGAAAAAAAAAATGAAAGAGATCCATCGACCTTTGCTGAGCGTCGAAGCGTTCGCATAAGAAAATATTAATCCTTACCCAAGCCGCGAACGGTCACTAATGTAAACACTCCAGGCAAATTCGTAGCGTACAGTACACACAGGAATTTAATTACATAATACTTTCACGTATGTTTAGCATTGAACTGTTTTTGTTTTGTTTTTCTTAACTGGATATACTTCAGTGTTTATTCTTTTTTTTTATTCGCTATTCTATCATTCTCGAGTTTTGCCTCTGTTTACCTTTCCTCAGTAGTCGGATTAAGGAACGTCTTTGTTTACATATATACTTTACATATTGGGTATGGTTAGGTGAGCGTTCGTTTGGCGTAGCTTTCACGAGAGATGCATCGCTTGGCTGAGGCGTTGTTGATTCATTTTCTTGGCACTGTTGATTCTTCTTTTAGGCACTGTTGATTCATTTTCTTGGCACTGTTGATTCATTTTCTTGGCACTGTTGATTCATTTTCTTGGCACTGTTGATTCATCTTCCTGGCACTGTTGATTCATCTTCCTGGCACTGTTGATTCATTTTCTTGGCACTGTTGATTCATCTTCCTGGCACTGTTGATTCATCTTCTTGGCACTGTTGATTCATTTTCTTGGCACTGTTGATTCCTCTTCTTGGCACTGTTGATTCATCTTCTTGGCACTGTTGATTGTTGATTCATTTTCTTGGCACTGTTGATTCATTTTCTTGGCACTGTTGATTCATTTTCTTGGCACTGTTGATTCATCTTCCTGGCACTGTTGATTCATCTTCCTGGCACTGTTGATTCATCTTCCTGGCACTGTTGATTCATCTTCCTGGCACTGTTGATTCATCTTCCTGGCACTGTTGATTCTTCTTCTTGGCACTGTTGATTCACAAGCGCAAGATATAATTTTAGGATAACTTCGCTAGTCTTGTAACTAACACGCCTTTGTATGAACCCAAGTACTTTATTAGCCTTGTTTCGAGCAAATACACATTGTTGACTTGGTTTAACATTCCTACTTATAACTCCTAAATCTTTCTCACAGTCGGATTTCTCTGTAACAACGTTGTTCATCTGGTATCTGTTCCTGACACTCTCGTCAACAAGGCTTCAGACACAAGCGCGTGACAACCTAAGCTGAGGGTGTCAAAGTTAAGTAGTGAGGATAAGGAGTCAGTGATGATGAGACAGTAACAGTCTGTGGCAATGATTTCAACAAGTTCTGTGGTTGTGAGTATGACAACTAGTTCAGTTTGTAGAGTGGATGTCCAGTTATTGATTCTCATTCCTTTATTGTATTACCGTTGGGCTGAGTCACAACGTATGTGTGATGTTATTTTCAGTCTGCAGTTAAAAGTATGTGTTCAAGAGGTCTCACCTTGGTGGTGTGCTGGAAATTTAAGGATTGTGTGTGGCCAGTCGTATGGGCGGGTACGTGGGTGTTGTAATGCTGCTGTGTCTCAGTTTTGTACAGATTGTCTAGTCCAAACAACCTCATTTTGTGCAGCTGTAGTTTGGGCCCATTTAGATTTACCAGTTTCTTGGAAACGCTGTTGTCTGGATCACCACCCAAGAGCCTCGGGGCTATCATGAGGTTGAATTAAATTATTCCGTCTTTGACACTGGGTATATATATATATATATATATATATATATATATATATATATATATATATATATATATATATATATATATATATATATATATATATATATATTTCATGTAGATCCACAATGGAAACGTGGACAAGATAAATCTCGGTAAAATCACACAGGAAAGGGGAAACACTGGAGCACCTAACCTTTTCGTCTTTATTCAAGAGATCTTCAGAGTCATCTGAATTTACAGGGACTGAGAGAGGCTTATATACAAAGGGTGACCTTACATAACATCAGGTCAGGTCAATAACATGGGATTCACTAAACCACACACCACCTCCACCGCACAGGAAAGAAAAGTTTATAAAAACTGAGGTACGTAACAAGTCAGGTCAAGTCGGGTAAAGAACTTGAGACCCACTAATCATCTACCCTACATTTACCTCAAATGCTTTCAAAGCATTTTTTAACCTCAGGCCACTGACAAATAAATTTATGTAACATATTATCAGTTTTGTACTGACCATCACAAAGGTTTATAGAATTCAATTCTCTAATCAGACTTGCTTCACTCAGAAGTCTTTCTGTGACACATAGTGATTTAAACACTTCTATACTGTTTCCCAATCCATGGGATGATTATTGTTCCTTATATGAACGAACAGTGCACTGCTCTCAGATGCTGTTCTAATATTATAATTGTGTTGTTTCATTCTAGGTTGCAATGCTTTCCCAGTCTGACCTACATAATTTCCATTACAATTGCTACATGGAATACAGTAAACACTTCCATTTACATTCAAGGTTGGGCTGCTCTTGATTAATATATTAGTAATAGTTAAGTCATAATTAAAAACAGCATTAATGTTTAACAATATAAGGGATTGAACTAACGGGACAAATTCATTGCGATAAGGTAGACAAAATATTCTTGAATGTATGAACTTGTCTAGTGTGAGTAGAATAAAGAGATTTTTAGCCCTTTTAAAACAACGATCAACAAACAATGAAGGGTAGCCAAGGTTATGTGCGATGGACTGAATGTATTGTAGTTCTTCTTCAATAAATTCAGGGTCACAAATACGCAAACATCTCAAAAAACAGCAGAAAAAAGACATTTTGGTAGACTCATGGTTACTCGATAAAAAAATTCATGAAACTAACTACCTGTGTAGGCTTTCTGTACACCTTAAATTTATAGTTATGACCATTTCTCATTATAAGCATATCAAGAAATGGGAAGGATCCATTTATTTATCTTTCAATTTTGAAGGTAATACTATGGACAAGATCATTAAGCTTGTCTAAAAATTCCAATGGGTCACTCACCATCCTCCCACACACTCATACTCCCCGTACCTGGATTATTCCTCCTTTATAGTTTGACTCCTTAACCCCTCGTACCTAGACACTCTCATCTTTAAGCCCCCCCCTAACACACACACACACACACACACACACACACACACACACACTATTAGAGACGAGTTTTTTCATCATCCCGGACACCGACGCCTCGTTCTGCCTAGGCCTCAACATGACCCCAGATGGTGCGTGAGATATGCTGCCTTAAATGAGGTGAGAGAACACGGCTAATTCAAGTAAGGTAGAGTCTTAAAGGTTCGTACGGCAAATATTTCCCAAGACGAGACATGGTAATGGTTCAGTGTAGGTTATTTTAGCTCAGGTAATGTGTGATTCTTTAAAGATCGTATGTTAGATGTATATCTTAACTTGGGTTCGTGAGAATGGATTTACTTGCCGAACTGAAGAAAATGCAGTTTCTATAGTTTTCTGTGACAGTCATTCTGTATGTGACACTCCCTCCCTCCCTCCCTCCCAGATATCGTTCGCTCATTAAAAGAGAGAAAAAGGCTAATTAACTTACTAATAATAGATTATAAAGGTCCATCAGACCAGGAGGAAGGGTCCATCAGACCAGGAGGAAAGGGCCATCAGAACAGGAGGAAGGGGCCATCAGAACAGGAGGAAGGGTCCATAAAAGCAGGAGGAGGTGCGCTTCAGAACAGAAGGGGCCATCAGAACAGGAGGAGGTGCCGTTCAGAACAGGAGGAGGGGCCCAGCAGAAAAGTAGGAGGTGCCCTTCAGAACAGGAGGGATGCATCAGAACAGGAGAAGGGGCCCATCAGAAAAGAAGGAGGTGCCCATCAGAACAGAAGGAGGTGCCCATCAGAACAGATTGAGGTGCCCATCAGAACAATATGACCCACACTGTCACCCAGAGGCAGGAATCCGCTAACATAATTGTGCTGGTCTGTCTGGCTGGAAGCCCGGAGAGGAGATAGTAGAAGAGCAGACAGACATCAAGGAAAAACTGAACCAAGCCTTTAACACACACACACACACACACACACACACACACACACACCTAACCAAAATATCACATTCCTTATATATTCTTCATCAACTTCCTTTGTTCGTCTGTATTGTGTGTTAACGTGTTCAGTTGTGTTCATTTGTAGACGATATCTGGATTGAGAAGAAATTATGGTGGTATAGGAACTTCTGTCGCTTGGCTGGTCTCTGGTGGTGAGTTAAGGTGTTGATAGAAGACCTGTTACATGAACTGGTCAGCCTGTGTGTGTGTGTGTGTGTGTGTGTATACTGTATGGCCGTGTGTACTGTATGACTGTGTATGGCCGTGTGTACTGTATGACCGTGTGTGGCCGTGTGTACTGTATGACCGTGTGTGGTCGTGTGTACTGTATGACCGTGTGTGTGTGTGTGTGTGTGTCTGTATGGCTGTGTGTGGTCGTGTGTACTGTATGACCGTGTGTGTATGGTCGTGTGTATTGTATGGTTGTGTGTGGTCGTGTGTACTGTATGACCGTGTGTGTGGTCGTGTGTGTGTGTATGTGGCCGTGTACTTCAGGTCCAGTAAGTCCCTCATGAGTTACACCTTCAGGAGACAAATCGCAAAAGAAACCAAAATTTACCTCTCCCTCCTCCCTCCTTCCCCCCCTCACCACCTCCCCCCTCCCTCCCTCCTTCCCCCTCACCACCTCCCCCTCCCCTCCCCAGTTTAATAATGGAGTCGTAGAGATGCGAAGCAGATCCCGACCAGGTAACTCATGAGCTGTAAATAACAACGAGGGTGACAGTCGAGGCGCAGGAGGGAGGGAGGGAGAGAGGGGGGAAGCAGGGAGGGAAGTGGGAGGGAGGAGCCTGGCCGTGAGAGAGGGAGCGGTGAACTGCCATAGCAACAGCAGCAACGTGGCAGAAAGATAGAGAAAGTAGGATAAGAGAAGAGAGAAGTGAAAGGAGGAGAGAGTAAGAGAGAAGAGACAATAACCAGTTTCTCTCCTCTCCCCACCCCAACACTTTCCTCCCCACCCCTACACTCTCCTTCCCACCCCAACACTCTCCTTCCCACCCCAACACTCTCTCCCCACCCCAACACTCTCCTCCCCACCCCAACACCTCCTCCCCGCACCCCAACACTCTCTCCCTGTTCCCACACTCTCTCCCACCCCTACACCTCTCTCCCCCACCCCAACACTCCTCCCCCCACCCCCACTCTCCTCCCCACCCCAACACTCTCCCCACCCCCAACACTTCCTCCCCACCCCAACACCTCCCTCCCCCACCCCAACAGACTCTCCTCCCCACCCCAACACTCTCCTCCCCACCCCCAGCACTCCCCCTCCCACCCCCACACCTCCCCACCCCCACACTCTCCTCCTCCCCAATTCCCCAGCACCTCCTCCCCCACCCCACACTTCCTCCCCAATCTCCAACACTCTCCTCCCCACCCCAACACCTCCCCCACCGCACATTCTCCTCCCCACCCTCACACTCTCCTCCCCACCCCACATTCTCCTCCCCACCCCTCACACCTCCCACCTCTTAACACTTCTCCCTCTCCCCCACCCCAACACTCTCCTCCCCACCTGCAACACCTCCCTCCCCCACCCTACACTCCTCCCTCAGCACCCCACACCTCCCCACCCCAAGACCCCTCCCCCACCTCACACTCTCCTCCCCACCCCTGAGCCACACCTCCCTCCCCACCCCACACCTCCTCCCCACTCCCAACACTCTTCCCCTCCCCACCCCAACACTCTCCTCCCCACCTCCTAACACTCTCCCTCTCACTCCAACACTCTCCCACTTTCACATTCTCTCTCCTCACCCTACACTCTTCCCCACCCTCACACTCTCTCCCACCTCTACACTATTCCTCTGACTCCTAACACCCCCTCCCCACCCCAACACTTTCCTCCCCACCCCAACACTCTCCCCACTTTACACTTCCTCTCACTTTGCCACTCTCCCCCACCTTTGCAAGCACTCTTCCCCAATTTCACACTCTCCCCACTTCTACACTCTCCTCTCCTCCCCACCCCTATTTACTCTCCCCTATTCCCCCTAATCATTATCACCCGAATCCTTGTTTAAAATCCCTAATCCCAAGACCTTACCATTCGAATCCTCTTCCTAATCCTTGTTCCTAATCCCTAATCCCTGACAATGCAATCCTCTTATACTAATCCATTACCCTCCTAATCCCTAATCCCAGAATCGTAATTATCCAATCCCCATTTCTAATCACTTAATATATTCTGGTAAAAATATTCAGTTTTTTCGAGATATAAAGTCTTTATTTTTTATTATATTCAAGAATATTTTTGTTTTCCATTTATTCAGAATATTTATTTTATTGTTTTCTATTTAAGCGATTTTTTCCATTTTAATTATTTATTTTTATTTGAATTATTACTTTTTTTAATTCAAGATTTTTTTCATTGTAAGGAAGAGATTTTTTCGTTTTTTTTTTTAGTCAGATTATTTATTTTGTTAAACTGATATTTAATTATTTCCCTTATTTAATAGATAATTTATTCGGTTTATTCTTTATTTGTTTACGAGGAATTTATTTGGTCAATTAAGATTTATTTTGTTATTATTTGTCAATGTATATAACAGTTAGATTATTCTATTTTTTGACCCTCAATTTTTTTTTTCAAATGTCTTAAAGAGTGGAGGGAAGGTACGTGGAGGGAAGGTACGTGGAGGGAGGTACGTGGAGGGAAGGTACGTGGAGGGAAGGTACGTGGAGGGAAGGTACGTGAGGGAAGGTAATGTGGAGGGAAGGTGGAGGGAAGGTACGTGAGGGAGAGGTAGGGAGGTGGGAGGGAAGGGACGGAGGGAAGGTACGTGGAGGGAGGTACGTAGGAGGTACGTGGAGGAAGGTACGTGGAGGGAAGGTACGTGGAGGGAAGGTACGTGAGGGGCAGGAGGGAAGGTACGTGGAGGAGGTACGTGGAGGGAAGGTACGTGAGGGAAGGTACGGAGGGAAGGGACGTGGAAGTAGGTACGTGGAGGGAAGGTACGAGGGGGACGTGGAAGGAGGTACGTGAGGGAAGGGACGTGGAGGGAGGCACGTGAGGGAGGTACGTGGAGTGGGAAGGTACGGGAGGGAAGGTACGTGGAGGAAAGGTACGTGGGAAGGTACGTGGAGGGAGGTACGTGGAGGGAAGGTACGTGGAGGTACGTGGAGGGAAGGGTGGAGGAGGCTCTTCCTTATTGTAGGGGTGTAATCTGCCGCTGAGGTGAGAGGGAGGCCGTGTGTAGCCCAAGGTCCTCACACACACGCACACACACACACACACACACACACTCACGCACACGCACACATACGCACACGTCAATCCTTTCCATAATGTCATAATAAGTAAGATAATTTAGACATAAGAACCATCGTCCTACCCTAACCTAACCTAACCTAACCTATGTATTAATTCACCTGTCAGTCACTTTATCTCTAGAGTACTATTACTTAACTCCCAGTGCTCAAGGGGTTAAGTCAGTACTCAAGGGGTTACTCAACATCGTGCTTAAAACGCTTAGTTATCTTCATCGAGAGAGAGAGAGAGAGAGAGAGAGAGAGAGAGAGAGAGAGAGAGAGAGAGAGAGAGAGATGATCGCTTATACTTTGTTTCTAAGAAGTTGTGCGGACAGGGGAACGTCGTGACCTTGTGGCTTTAGTGACCTTGCCTGACCTACCGTTCTCCCTCTCACAGACAGGGTGTTGGCAGGTATTTGTTTATTCTTCGGTGTGGCGGGGTGTCCTGTCCTTCCTGGTGTACACACATGGCTTACCTGAGAAACACCTGTCGAAATCCCTTAATGATAGTGGCCTCGTCCGCTGCATAGAGGTGGAGTTGATGGTGACGTCACGGATCAGCTGACGATTGATAAACGAAGATATGTAAACATGAGCACGTGAAGATATGTAAACATGAGCACGTGAAGATATGTAAACATGAGTCGTGAAGGTTAATATTCGGTAGTGACCACAATGCACGGTACTCTATACTAATTTTGTTTAGGGAGAGAAAAGACTAAACATAATGAATACTTCACTATACATGTAGCGTTACGGTCGGGAATTTTTTTTATTTCAGGTTTGGTTCTTTTGGTTTCTTTGTTGTTGGTCTTTTGTTTTTTGGTTTAGGTTTACAGAACTACCAAAGCCCAAGCCCAAGGGTTTTCAAGGCTTCACCAAACTTTAACACCGTTACTTATATAGTATACTGTATTACCGTACATGTTCATGCGAATATATATAATATTTTAAGCTGCAACCAGCAAGGGTTTGAGATAAGCTGACATTATTTTTAGCTGATTGTTCTTGGGGTAAGTTTGGACTCTCCTGTAGACTGGAAAAAGGTTGTTTGTATTAACAATTTTTTTCAATACTTTTTATTAAATTCATTATTTATTATCGTCCAGTTTATTAATTTATTCATGTATTCATTCATTTATTTAATTCATTGTTCATCGTCATTCATCTAATTTATTTTTATCAATTATTATAAAGTTGACAGAAAACGTCCAACGGAAGGCCTGTACTTCGGCACCTCTGTTACCCAGAGGTATTAGACTGCCTAGCTTATACTACATACGGGCGAGGGGCTACCTAATTGAGGTCTATAAACATCTCAGAGGGCACTACTCATTCCAGTGTCCAAACCTGGAGCTGGCGGGCACCCGCCCTACGAGGGGTCACAGTTCAAGGTTAAGAAGCTGCAAGTACAGAAAATTGGGAGGGGTAACTTTATGGGGAGTGAGAGTTGTGAACTCTTGGAACAGTCTGCCAGAGAGTGTTGTGACGGCACCGAGTGTGAGCTGTTTTAAGACCAGACTTGACCAGCACTGGAGCAGGTTCAGGTACATTCAGGAGACAGTGCATGCCCAGTACTTGCATAACAGACGTGACCGATCGCCCAAGTGGCTAACAAGCTGATCAGTGGTGAAGAGGAAAAAAGAAAAAACAAGTAAAAGATTAGGTTAGGTTAGTGATAGGGCGGTTACTGTTCCGGTGAAATAAGCTGGAGGGACCAATCTCCAGGTGGTGTAAAATATATTATTATAGACTGAGATCTTCTTACGCCCTGGTGGTGAAGGTCGACTTGTAATAATGATGATAGATGTTTGTGAAGGTCGGACAGCAGGTGTACTGTACCTTCTTCATGGTGGCTGAGCCGTTGTGTATCTCTTGTAGGAGATGACGAGTCAACCTTACCTTACCTTACCTTCCCTTACCTTACCTTACCTTAGTGAGATATAAGATTGTGAGGTTAAGTCAGGTTTATCTCAGGTTACGTTAAGTTACTTTAAATTACGTTAAATATGGATATTTGTTTTGTTTGTTCTTTGTTAATTTGGTTGTTATGATATTTACCAAAAATCAAATTCGAAAAATGCAAAGGTTATAACTGAACTGAACGAGCAGAACATTTCCTCCAATAACGGGTTAAAAGCGACCATAATACTACACACAATCACCGGGTAATATAATGACTATTAACACCAAAGTTTACTGAGAGCGAGTCAACAATGTCTCAATACTTCCTGATGAAGAAAATCCTAATATTTATTCCGTCCAGGATGTTTATTTTCACTTGGTACTAAAGGGATGGAGTGGAGTGTTGATGTTTATTGTTGTGAATGATTCAGCGGGACGGAGGGTAGACCATAGGATCCGGGTCCTGGTGAAATATTGTCCCTCCTGACCCTGACCCGCGCGCGACTCTGCCAATTTGTGAAATTAACTCTTAGGTCGTGACTTCCTTCATAGACCCTTCCATTATGTCAGCTGTGTATGTGTGTTGTGTGTTAATACAGTACTGACGTAACACAGTGATAAGTGTGTACATGTGTAAGTAATGTATCCATGTACCGTCCAACATTAATTTATATCAATTAACATACACGAATGTTCCCACTATTTACATTAATTTCTTAACATATGTTTTAACCTTAGATGCTTAAGTGGACATAAAAAATAAATAGATTTAAAACTACAAAGTGGTTCACAAAATGACACTGTCCCAGATCTGAGGATGGTCGACGTAGCTACACCATTTTGTCTTGTTAAAATTTCGTAGCGATCAGTCTTGGTCACTTCCTTTGTTCGGTATTGACTAAAAATGTTTAGTTTTCTGTTTATGCCGAGGTCAGTCAGCTGCTAGATATTGGTAATGACTGACACACACACACACACACACACACACACACACACACACACAACAATTTTATAGCAATTATTTATTCTTTTTTTTAATTGTGATAAATGAGACATGTGTCGGTAATTACTTTGTCGTAGGCCTTGGACCACACCTGTTCACCTCCACACCCATCCACCTCCACCCACCATACCTGTCCATCTCTATTCCTCCACCCACCACACCTATCCACCTCCACACCCCTCTTCAGGTATACAAAGGCTCACTCATTCTTGAATCGTAAATGATCACCAGTAGCGGCATAACGTGAGAGAACGTACGTCTAGCGAACATACAATACCTTACATGTAACGTTACGAGTAATTGTCCATTATTTAGCGAGAGGAGCAACACTGCAGGTAAAAGACTGGCGAAGCTTCCATACGGGTGTCATATTGTGAAGTAAATGTAATCGCCAGGTAGTTTTATTGCCCGTGCTGGCGTTGGTACGACGTCTAGTGTCCGTGTTTTAATATTGTATGCCTCCTACTACTCACCTGACGTGCCACGCCCACTACTCGCCCAACGTGCCGCCCACTACTCACCTGTAACGTCCACTCCTCACCTGTCACGCCCGCTCCTCATCTGTCACCCCGCTCCTCACCTGTTACCCCACTCCTCACCTGTCACCCCACTATTCACCTGTCACCCCGCTCCTCACCTGTCACCCCATTATTCACCTATCACGTCCACTCCTCACCTGTCGTGTTATTTCTGTGCTTAATAATTTCTCCAACGCCTGTGGTAGGTCTTGTAGGCAGCTGACAGGGAGGCCTCTTACTCCCTGTCAACATTATATCTTTCCTCCTTAACACAGGGAGTTTCGTTGTCTGTAAGTTAATATAGATCTTAACGCGTCCTCATGTACAGAACAAAGATCGTACGATGTTCATTATGTACCCAACAAAGGCAGGAGCGCGGTATAATGGTCAACAGCCAGGGTTAGTGTCCACATCGTCAGCGTGTTCACAAGACAGCCATTATACTTTCACTGTCGTTCTCAATACCAAATTCTTCTTATTGTCTTTTTCTTCATCTTTTTTTTTTTTGTCTTTTTCCTGGAATTCTTCTCCATTTATCCATCCTTAAAGGTCAGGGGTCAGCACCATGAATCCCTCGACCCCCCGATCACCCCCCTGTCTCTCACCACCAGGTTAACTTTTGCCGTATTCTTTCCTCTACCTTCTTCTACGTCTCTCCCTCTACCTCCTACTTCCTCTACCTACCTCCCGATCTCGACTCAGCCCAAGTTCCTTCTCGCCTCGTCGTACCACACCACCCTCACACTCGATACTGTATAAATATTGACATGTTCAGCCACTCAGGGACCCTCTCACTTTACTACTGATGTGAGACGCCTTGCTGGAGATAACACCCCTCCTCTCATTCCCCCTCCTACCATTTCTTCACATCTTGTCGTGTCTTCCACAAGGCTTGCATGAGTTTGTAAGACCCATCACCACCACCACCCTCACCCATACCACCTGCATACACCACGTCATTGTGCAGGTGGTGTTTTCATTCATAATCTTCCGGCGGGAGGAGTACAGACTTTCACCTTGTATCATGATCATTCATACTCTACTGACAGTGACCAGTGACAAGGGTTCCTAGATAGGGAGAGAGGCAGTGATGGTGAGGCAGTGAGGGTGATGCAGTGAGGGTGATGGTGAAGAGTGAGGGTGGAGGGAGGCAAGAAGCCTGACCTCCTAGCCTAGAGTGATCACTTATGCAGGTGGTGACACACAGGTGAGTTGTTCACACCTTTATCTGCTGAGTGACGTCTACTTGTTTAGTAGTTGTTACCAAGTAGCAATAATAATAATAATAATAATAATAATAATAATAATAATAATAATAATAATAATGATAATAATAATAATAATAATAACAATAATAATAATAATAACAATAATAATAATAATAATAATAATAATAATAATAATAATAATAATAATAATAATAATAATAATAACCAAAACATGGCTAATGATAATGATGATCACACACACACACACACACACACACACACACACACACACACACACACACCTAAGAGGGATGTGTGTGTTGCCATCGTCGTGTACATTGGTGATGCTGTCAGGTAGAGAGACACACGACACACGTTACACTGGAGCATCCTATACCTTCACTCGCTGACTCACTCCTTCTACGGTATGTGAAGGGATCTTAATCTCCTTGAACCATCTTACGACAATTGTTCTTTATTATTTACACCTCTTTATGGAGACTTATTGAATTTTTTTGTTTATGAATGATATAGGTATGTGATTTATTGGTGTTTGACTTTTATTGAGGTGATTGTGGTGTCCAGATATTTCGAAACAGGTGTATTGTTATCTTATAATACTCCTTACGCGGCATCGTTGGTGATTATGCCTTAACAAAATCATTATAAATTGAGATAAACCAAAGAGGAACGCAACACAGCCTCGCCCTCCCCCCGCCCCCTTGACCGAGTGGCTCAGGGTACATCGTTATCCACCAACCCACCCAGGAGTCATCGTCAGTTGCCACAGATTAAATATAAACTAAAATTCACCAATTAAATAAGCACAGTATAATTATTAATGGTCACAAAGTTTAAGAACATTATTTTTTTATTAATAATTTATAAACAAAATAAACGACGGTAAAATATCCGACGGTGCGGTAAATCTTAAGCCAGTGACCGACCATAGTCTAGGAACCCCTCATGGTCAGAGATGGGAAGAAATATAAGATTTTTTATATGTTTTAAGCTCCCGTGTTGTGGGTGTAGGAAGGGGGCTGGTTACTTACTGACGATTACACTCTTGTAGGTGTAGTCAGGTATATTGAAGTTAACCCCTACCTAATGACCTGAACTAATCTAACCCTTCCATATAGCGTTAAGGTATTTTGTCATTAGGAGAAATAAACTAAGGGGGATAATCTTCAGGTAGACCCAAACCAAATAGCTGTTGCTCAACTAAACCTGACAAACAATTATATACATTTTAGTTGACACGAAAGATTGTAATAAAATTGATTTTCGTTGTATTTTATGGATGAAGTACAAGAACATTGCCTCATTTTGTACAGGATTTACAAAATACAATGGTACGAATATAAAGAAATTGTTCCCTCGAGACACAAAGTAACAACATCAAGATACAACAAATGATCAGACATTCAACTCCAGGACAACGTTTTATCTAACCCGCTAAAGGTATGGACGTGAAGAAGCGAGCGTTTGATAGCTGGTGTGTGTGTGTGATAAGTGAGTACTGCACCTCTCTCTACCTCCAATACTTCCTCTACTTCATCATCATCATCATCATTATAGACCTTCCACTAATCACATTTCAGGACGCAATCATTCTGCCAAATTCTTAAATAGATATGCTAGGTCTCACCATTTCCTCTAATATGTCATGGAAGCCACACATCCTCAACATTGCTAAAGCTGCCTCCCTAAAGCTGCCTCCCTAAAGCTGGGAATGCTGTAACAGATGCCGTAGCTACTTCACTCCTGAGCAGTTGCTTGGAGTACAGCTCTCATATCTGGGGCGGCTCTTCTTCTGTCCAACTGTTAGATAGGGTGGAATCAAAGGCATTTCGTCTTCTTAACTCTCCTCTTTTAATTGATAATCTATCTTCTCTTTCTCTTCGCTACAATGTTGCTTCACTCTCTCTCTTTTACAGGTACTTTAATTGGCAATGTTCGGTGGATTTGGCATCCTATGTACCGCCGGTAAGGCCGTGGGCTCGTAACACTCGTCTTATCCGCGGTGCCCACCATTTCTCTGTGGATGTCGGTCACACTAGAATAACCCGATATAGTACATCCTTCTTTCCTCACACAGCCAAACTGTGGAATGCTCTGCCTTCTTCTGTGTTTCCATACTCATACAATCTGTCTCACTTCCAAAAGCTGGTTCTCCGTCATCTTCGCGGTGTAGATTAATATAGTCTTTTTCTCTTCTATTTTTAATTTCTTTTTACTCCTATTTTTTCGCCCCCCAGACCCCATTGTGGGTCGACGACCTGTACTGGGTGGTCTATATCCCGTAAAAAAAATCATCATCATCATCATCATCATCATCATCATCATCATCATAATCATATTCTCACAATTCTTACCATACACAAACACCAACATTACGAGGGAATTTCCACGACGTAATCATTAAGCAAGAACAACGTCCTGCCATTAAAAGTACATTTATTATGACCCACTTCACTAGAGAGAGAGAGAGAGAGAGAGAGATTTTAGAATTTTGTAATGCGCTTCGGACTTACAGTAATTGGTATGCTTGTTACGGTGGGTGAGTAGGGTGGTGTTGGTAGGGGTAGGAATGGGTGGGGGGGTGCGGTTGTTGCCTTGATTTTCTATTAAAGTGGTAGGGGAGTGAGGAGGGAAAAAGAGAGAAGGTGTTTGTGTCGCCTTTGCTGACAGTTGAATGGGTTGTTTGTAAACTCTCTCTCTCTCTCTCTCTCTCTCTCCTGCTGTCAAGAGTGCCAGCGAGGGTTACTCAGCTCTGACCATGACAAGTGTGTATACCAGAGATGACCAAATACCCCAACAAGGTATAACTACACGAGTATACAGTAACGATAGAGAGTACTGACCGGTCCATCTGTGCTCGGTAAAGGCGGGTCATGGTGACTGTTGAACTCGTCTAAGATGCACGCAGTAAATTTAGTTCGGATTCATTAATATTTGCAGAAGGTGATCGTGCTTTCACCTGGCTTAGAATTATTATCTTGTAGTTGGGATGGGTAGAGCAGGACGTCCGCAAGGTGATGGTGATCGCTCGTGCTGGCGCTATTGTCTGCCTGTCATAAGGAACCTCGTTTGAGAAGTTTCCACACCAACTCTTGAAACAATGACACTTTTCCCCCGTCTCGTTGTGTCTTCATAACCAGTGAAGAAGACAATAAGAACAATAGACAGTGTCATGTTGTGTGGTTATGTCTTGTATAAAATAATAACGAAATTATATTGTGTCTAAGCAATGTTTTCATGATAAATAAAAGCATAAAAATATACAATGTCAAGGATTTGTTGTCATTCCTTGTAACGAAAACAAAAAGACTGTGTCAAGGTGATGTTTTTTTTTTTCTTGAAGTGAACAAAAAAGCCCGAAGGAAAAAGGTAAAAAATTAATTAAGGTGTTGTTTTCCTTGACTAAAATGAAGAAATTATAGAGAAAAGGGAAAAAAATCTCTCAAGGTGAATGGGTAAAATTGGTCATTGTTTACGATAGAGAGTGATTATCATGTTAAGTCTCGGTGAAGTTTTTGTGAAGGTTGAGGAGCTGTGTCGTGACGGGTGTGTGTATGTGTAGGGACGCTCGGTTCTGTCTTGATAAAAAAAAAAGTCATTCAAGGCAGCGAGCGTGTGTGTGTGTGTTTGGTGGAGTGTGTGAATGAGGGAAGGAAGAGAATACCAGGTGATGTCAAATGTCTGTGTTAGCGATGTGGGTCGTCTGTGTTAGTGATGTGGGTCGTCTGTGTTAGTGATGTGGGTCGTCTGTGTTAGCGATGTGGGTCGTCTGTGCTGGCGATGTTTTTTTGGGGGGGTAATGGTATGGGAAAACGACAGTTGTGTTTGTCACTGGCTGCTACCAGAATACTGGGTAGCGGACAGAGAGAGATCCCGAGATGGTTTGCTTATCGTAGGTGACACAGTGTAGTACAATGAGAGTTGGAATACCTGCCTAAGTGTATAAAAGAGATGATAATAGTAAGAATTTAACGCCAATATTTTTTTTTTTTTTTTTAGAATTGGACGCTTATAAACACCGTTGAAGTAGCCGGGAAAAATATATTGTTTTACTTTAAGTTTATGGCCGTAATAGAAAACTTTTTCATCGGGTAGAAGATGGTGTAGTAGACCTTTTAGGGAGGAGAGCATGGCGTTCCATAAGATTTTTCTTAGGTCCTCCTCTGTTTAGCTTCTGCAGTACGATATCTTGACCCCTTCCTTACTATAGCTTAACCTCTGGATTACCTTTGTTGAGCCCCGTAAGTACGACAGCGTAATCCCTTTAGTACCATAGATTAACCCCCTTGATTACCATTATTTAACCCCCTTGAGTACGATGTCTTGACCCTTGAGTACATTATCGTCGTACTCATGACAAAGGACCCTTGTAATGACAGGGTTGATATATACATCAGTAAGTTACTTGTATCCATTGATAACACACTATTCTCACCTCAGGAGAAGTAAACAAGGGACTGGTCTCATGAAAGTAATAAAAACGAGAAAGGAATCTGAGAAAATACTAAAAATAGAACTTAAATAAACTTGGGGAAAAGATCATGTGTTGTTGCAAACTCTTGACGAAGTAAAAACAGGTAAGACAAATATTGATTTTCTGCCTGTACGTGACTGTGACATTTACAGTGTTGAGGTCATCCTAGATAGGTTATTCTAGGTCACCGAAGGCTTATATGCCGTACCTAACAAGACCTCACGGAGAAGGACAGCTCTACCAGTCAATTAAAGTGTCATCTTCATATGTGAGGGTTGGGGAGGAGGGCCAGCCGCCACTATAGAGGGGCGGCCTGCTAACTCAAGGTGTATATGATGCAAAGGGCGGGAGAGTTAAGGTGACGGCCAGTGACCTTGTTTACAGCGCCGCCATTAAGCCATAAACTTGTATGACATTATAATTAATGCTAAAACCTTTGACTCAGCCTCGGTAGAGTCTTACATCTTTCTGAAGTGTGTGTGATGGTGTAGTGGAGGTGTGATGGTGTAGTGGAGGTGTGATGGTGTAGTGGAGGTGTGATGGTGTAGTGGAGGTGTGATGGTGTAGTGGAGGTGTGATGGTGTAGTGGAGGTGTGATGGTGTAGTGAAGGTGTGATGGTGATGTAATTATGAACACTCTTACCATGTTGGGGGACATGTGTTCTCTGATTCTATATAAGAGTCTGCCAAGAACCATCCTCTCAAGAGTTTTACACAGGCAGCTGGTTAGTGGTATGGGACCCAAGGCGTCAGGCTTCGGTATTGGTCCATGATGTGGGTAGTTGGCTTGCAGTTTGACTCATATTGTTGTACAGTACAGTGCCAGTAATGGATCACCGGCACACGCACTAGTACTTTAACGATGTTGTAGTTGACTCCGTCCTCACCAGGGGGCGCTGGATTTACCCCTGGTGAGGGCGGCGTCCTGCTCTCTCTTGATATATAAAACATCACACTCATCGTGTTGCTTACTCAACATTAAGCTAACGAGGTTACTTCTCTCTACAGATTTCCCATCAAGGAGTTCACGAGTCCTAGTTAGTAACATGTTATAGGTGGAGACATGAACCCACTATGGTATTAGTTCACTCGCTTTTTGCAGCGGGTCTGGATGGGAGACGTGCCTACTGTACCTCTGTGTTTATGTGTTCCCAGGCTAAGGGGGAGTGTGTTGGTTCAGACTGTTGGCATATTTCCCTCCTGCATTTTGTCAGTATATTTATTTACGTTCTCTCGGACTGTAGACGAGGGAAGTTTGAGTTGTTCTGAGTAGGTGTGGTGTATGGTGTAGGTATAGTGTATCGTTTAGGGTGTATATATAGTGTAGGGTGTAGTGCGTAGTGTAGGGTGGGGTCATAAGAACAATAAATATGATAGGCCCGCTGTAGGAATGTGGTCTGTCCGGCCTCACGCTGTGGTGTGTGTGTGGTGGACCAGCTGTTTCTACCACTCACTATCACTACCACCACTACTACCACTACCTCTACTTCCACTACCTCTACTACCACTACCACCACTACCTCTACTACCACTACCACCACTACTACTATCACCACCACCCTTACTTCCACTACCTCTACTACCACTACCACCACTACTTCCACTACCATCAGTACCACTACCACCACTACCTCTACCACCACTACCACTACCACCACTACCATCTCTTCCGCTACCACTACCACCACTACCACCATCTTTACCATTACCTTCATTACCTCAACATACCACTACCACTACCTTCGTCATACTCTATCCCTAGTGACAGCAAAGTAGTAGTAGTAGTGGTAGTTGTGTGTGTCTATGTAATCATAATATAAACTCTTGGTACTGCTAACTTCTTGGGAAAAAAAAATCAATAATATGGCAAAATATTAGTAAATGTCTCCCAGATATATAAACAAACCTGAAATATTATTCTCATTAACGTTTCCATACATTTATTTTTTTTTTTGACAATTGTAAACTTAAATATTTATTATTATTATTATTATTATTATTATTATTATTATTATTATTATTATTATTATTATTATTATTACGTAGCTTAACTCATCACTAGTCTCCCTCTTCCTTGACGTGTTTACTTTAACTGACCTCTTAAGCCATCACTTTATCAACAGGACCATGACATACGACCACTTGAATAATCTAAGACATTTTCCTGTATGTTAAAAAATATTTATGAATTTTTATGTTATTAAAAGGTCAATTATTGTAGTTTTATAATAGTTAATACTATGAGAGAATATTTGTGCGTGTGTGTCTGGCGCAACTCGTCATCATAACACGGAAGTAAAGGATTTCTCTCCCTGACATGGACACATATTTTCATGACAAAAGTATAAAGAATTACTCTTTTTTTTTCCTCACTCTTAAGGTTTATTGTTTTCCAAGGTCGAGTTTGGTGTACTTGTTAGTAACGGTGGAAATACCTCAAGGTTGACGTCAGGTGATTGAGACTAATTGAGAAAACAAAATATTTACTCCATGTCTGGTATTGTGCACACAGCAACGAGATTAAGTGTGGATTAATGGGGAATAAATACTCTAAAGTCTCTATTGTATAAGTTATAATACCTTTGTTCTGATGATATGATAAACAATAATAAAATAAGGAAAAGAAAAGAAACTCGATATAAAAGAATTCAATCGCATTAAAGAATAAAACATTTTGACATTTATGAAAGATGATTCTCAAACATGACACGACAACAGGGATTTAATCGTTTTTTAGAAGGCTAGAGATGAGCTTATATTCTGAACAAGTAAGTGGAAATACAAGGGAAATGACGTCAGCTAGTTAGAGAGAGGCAGGCAGGCAGGCAGATAGATAGATCAGTATATAAAAGGAAAATGACGTCAAGTTTATAAACACACTCACACATAGATTACTAATAAAAAAGTTTATTGACACCAACTTGTACACTAAAGGTTGCCCCACCTGTCTCTGTCCAACACACTCACCTGTATTGTCTGTTGTAATGGCTTATGTAATGTTTGTAATGGCTTAACTAATGTTTGTAATGGCTTATGTAATGTTTGTAATGGCTTAACTAATGTTTGTAATGGCTTATGTAATGTTTGTAATGGCTTATGTAATGTTTGTAATGGCTTATGTAATCTTTGTAATGGCTTAACTAATGTTTGTAATGGCTTAACTAATGTTTGTAATGGCTTAACTAATGTTTGTAATGGCTTAACTAATGTTTGTAATGGCTTAACTAATGTTTGTAATGGCTTAACTAATGTTTGTAATGGCTTATGTAATATTTAAATCTGATTTATTTAAGGAAGTAAAAATGCTAAGCTGAAAATAAAAAAAAAATATGAGTCCACAAAAATCGTGAGCATTATGATAGGTGGCACTCCTGTCACTAAAAATTTCCTCCATTATCCTAGCGTTATATTTGTGTATAATCAACTCCGACAGTTTTAGGTTGTTGTTTTTTTTCACGATAATTAAATAAATAATTATCATGTATAGATTTTTCATGTTGTTTTTGCATAAATAATTTGTCCATGTGATGTTTACCTGTTTTTCTGAATATTGTTGCGAGTCGCGTTAAAATTCTCGTCTTTGTTGTTGTTGACTATCTAAACAACTCTCTCTCTCTCTCTCTCTCTCTCTCTCTCTCTCTCTCTCTCAGATGAAGAAAACGAAGGTCAATGGAAGAAGAGGAAGGAAGAGAAGAAAAATAACGAAAAAAGTAAAAGGAAGAAAAAAGAAAAGAGGAAAACCAAAGAAAAGGAGGAAACAAAGAAAACAAGATAGAGCCAAATTAAATAGAAAAGAGTAAAGACAATAAGATTATCTTCATTACACAACATCAAGACTCACACAGAGCCTCTCAGTCACTCATGGTGTACACTTAAAGTAATAATATTTCTTCATAGTGGTGCGTTTAAGGTGTCAATTGATTAAAATCTTAAGAAATCCCCTCCGTTGGTTCTTCTCTACCATGATAGTTCCTGTTACTTCAACTACGGGACAGGTTATTTCGTTCGGGACTGTCTGTCTGTCTGTCTGTCTGTCTGTCTGTGTGTCTGTCCCGAAAATAATTAGAGCAAGGGTTTGTGACATGGTACGGTTCGTGGACAAGGTTTGTATCTGCTCAAATGAAGTTTAATTCATGTTGTGATAGTGTTGGTGTTGTGTTTTGAAATGTTATGTAGTCGTCTCTGTGATAACGAGTTGGGTATTAGAATAAGGTTGAGTTTGTTTAGGTTAGATTAGGTTAAGTGTTTTTTTTAAGAGGATATAGTGAATAATTATAATAAAAAAATAACTTCTAATAATAATAATAATGATAATATTGACGAGATACCCGCCGCTACGTTATTTGTTTGAGTGTTTATTTTCTTACTATATTTTCATCAGTGAGTACGGATATGATATTCATTTATTGGTCAAATGCTTCGTTTGGTAGATAATAAGGCCCCCAGGTTTGCATTAGCAGCAGCACCTCGTCTTGCTTGGCGATAAATTGATTTTGTCCTACGTTCGGTGTATGTTTATGGGCCGCTCGGTACAGGCGGCCTCTCTCACGTCCACACACAAAAACACAAAAACCACGTAAAATTACAGCATATCATAGTAAGTTCTTTCTGTTTAATATGCCGTGGAATCCAGGGGAAGGGGCCCCACGGCTAGGAAGTTCAGTACGGTTTGTTTGGTTATGCTGCTGCGGTCTTCTAACAACGCTTCTGCAGCTTGTCTTTCTTGTCTTCTGAGATTAGGTTGGGTTTAATGTAGAAATAACCACTTTTTAACACATTTGCCTAAACTACGACAGTGTCCACTACAAAACACAATAAATTTGCAGCGTTTTTATCATAATTTTCTTTGAAATATCGGCGACAGGTATCTCGTTAATAATAATAATAATAATTTCTTTCATATACTGTAGGGGTTCGTATAAGAAGCTTGACATCACCATCCCAGCCACTGTTATATACTCTGTTTGTATCATTACCTTATAAAGACGTCAATAACAACTTAGGAAGTACTGTATATAACTTTTAAACATACAGCAGTTTTACCCTATCCGGCAGCGTTATTCAAGCAGATAATGCTGTTAGTAGCGGACCTGGATGACTTCTGCTTGCTCTGATGTTATCCCTTGTTTGGCTCTCCAGTATTGCCAGATCTTGACCTTGCAATGCCACACACCATTTGCTAGATTAGTGTTATGAATCGAGTTTTATTTCAAATTCTTTATTACAGTTTTGTTGCTCAATTTTCCAATATTTACATAATTTTTTAATTCCTGTAAATTGTTCCGATGCTTTTGAATATAAAGTTTATTTATAAATGTTTACTATCCATATTATTATTTCAGTATACATCATTTATTTATATCCTCATTCGTCTATTAATTTAGTTATCTATATATAATACTTACTGACCTTAATGGTATATTAATTTTTTCATTGTTAATTTATACTACTGAATATATTAGTGCCCACTCGGCTGTTTATCTCATTATCATTACTTAATTCTTTTTGATGTGTTTGGTAAGCGGGTGATTTATTGCCTAGATTATAATATGTTGTATTATTTAGTTATTTAACACACACACACACACACACACACACACACACACACAACGCAAACACATACAATACAAACACACAATATAAACACACACAACACAGACACACAACACAGTACAAACACTTACAACACAGTACAAACACTTACAACACAAACATACACAGTTTGAGGTGAATCCCTTAACATCAGTTACTGAGACAGCTGTACCCCAAGAATTTTGCTGGTCACTGACGCTTACCTCATGTTAATAATAATAATAATAATAATAATAATAATAATAATAATAATAATGTTGATAATAATAATAAAAATATAATAATAATGCTAAACTTCAAAAGATTTATAAAACGTCAATAATTCAGCTGCAAAATATTTAGACCTGCACAACATTTACAACAAGACGACAGATAAGATAATAGATCCCTTAGGTCAGGTGGTCAAATAAACACTGAGACGGGTGGTATAAAGAATAGCATACTCTTAAACCCTTGAGTATGATGGTTTAACCTTTTGCCTACGATGACAACCCCTTGAGTACTAAGGTTTAACTCAAAAGTCATTGTAATAATGGGGTTAAGTCACTATGCTCACTTTGTCGAATCATGATATTCTAGGGGTTAAGTTATCGTACTCAAGGGGTTAAACCATCGCATTCATGGGGTTAAACCATTACATTTAAACGGTTAAACCCTCATACTCAAGGGTTAAACCATCATACAGAGAGGGGTTAAACCATCATACTCTAGGTGGTTAAACCATCATACACCAAAGGTTAGACCATCAACTCCAAGGGTTAAACCATTATATTTAAGTGGGTTAAACCGTTATCCTCCAAAGGTTAAACCACTCGTCGCTTACACGGATAAACTTTAAATCTCAAGTCTTCCGAGAGATAATTCCAAAGATAACCTATTTTAATTACCCTGAGTGTGACAAGGCATTTAGACCAGTGGAAACTATTAACTGAATGTAAGGTGTTTAGTGTCACCATTGGGCGTGGTTAAGTACCCTTGGTGGATAAATGATCACTTGAATTGGTACTATGTGGTCTCTCTCTCTCTCTCTCTCTCTCTCTCTCTCTCTCTCTCTCTCTGAATGTATATAACGTATGTATGTATGTATGTGTGTATGTATGTATGTATGTATGTATGTATGTGTGTATGTCAATCTTACCTTCATTTACTATCAGCCAATTTTTTTTTCGTAACATTCCATCATTTATTCATTTTTATCCATAAGAGATAAGACGGGGTTTAATTATCGTCCTCAAAGTGTTTTAAAAATGTTCGTTCGTAAAGTGTTAATAATCATTGTTCTAAATGGGTTAATCCATCATCATTAAAGGTTAAATTCATCGTCCTCAAAGGGTTAAACTCATCGTCTTCAAAGGGTTAAACTCATCGTCCTCAAAGGGTTAAAACATCGTCCTCAAGGTTAAAACATCGTCTCAAAGGTTAAAAATCGTCCTCATTAAAACATCGTCCTCAAGGGTTAAACCATCATAAAACATCGTCCTCAAAGGGTTAAACTCATCGGGGTTAAACTCATCGTCCTCAAAGGGTTAAAACCAATCGTCCTCAAAGGGTTAAACCATCGTCCTCAAAAGGTTAAACCATCGTCCTCAAGGTTTAACACTCTAACTTTTAACACTCAACAACTCACAACCTTGGAAAGCTACATCATAACTCACAACCCTGGAAAGCTACATCATAACTCACAACCCTGGAAAGCTACATCATAACTCACAACCCTGGAAAGCTACATCATAACTCACAACCCTGGAAAGCTACATCATAACTCACAACCCTGGAAAGCTACATCATAACTCACAACCCTGGAAAGCTACATCATAACTCACAACCCTGGAAAGCTACATCATAACTCACAACCCTGGAAAGCTACATCATAACTCACAACCCTGGAAAGCTACATCATAACTCACAACCCTGGAAAGCTACATCACAAAAAAACTCAAAAACGAAATCATGTCGTAGAGTATCTGACCATCGCCTCGACATTTCACCTCAATAGTCATGTTAGTTTTCATAAATGTAGTGAAAGTGAAGTGAGGTGAAGGACAGACTGAGGTGGAGGAGGAGGGGATATGTTGCCTCTGGTCACCTGGGCATGGACAACCAGTGCTTGCTTTCCTGGATATGGTAAAGGTCGAGTTGGATCACCTGAAGCTTAACTACCTAACTAGTTTTTATTTATTTTTTCTTTAATTAACTTTCCTTGTGGTATCTAGGGGGGGGGGGGAGTTTAGATGTGGTCAAATTAAGTTAGTTCATACTGGATTAGGTTTGGTTATGTTAGATTTCGTTAGGTTCGGCCAGGGTTAGGTTAGGTTAGGTTCGGCCAGGGTTAGGTTAGGTTAGCGCTGGTATGTTTAATCTTCAGGTGAATCGTTTAGTCTGTACGGGTATAATAGCCCCGGGAAAGGCGTTTGGGTGGCCTTGAATATCATGAATTATATACTGTACTGTATAGGTAGACTGGCCATAGCTTCATCAAGAGACTGTGTGAGCTTTCCTGGGAAGGTTGAAGGCTGTTTAGTCTAGAAATATAAAAAAAAACCACCTTAAGCATACTTGTCTCTCCCAGCTGCCTACTGTAGACGCCTCGGTGTTTCATGGGTCCAGGAATTTATTATCGGTGTATGAACCCAGGACACGAATATATATATTTTTTGTGTTCTCTGAAAGTTGAAAGGCACGAGTTTTCTGAGAGGAGGAGGAGGGGGGGGGGGTACCTAAAGGTGGGCTTCTGGAGAAAACGCATCTATCACAAGTTACTGAGGAACACCCTGTAGAAGGTAAGGTTCCTTTATATACAGTACAGCCTTGAAACGAATATTTATTTTTCCTAGATTGAGAAGGTGAGAGAATTAAGAGTTTGTGTGTGTGTGTGTGAGGACGTGGGAAACACCCCTCTTTAGGTCTGGCTGTCTGATGCTCGGGTCAAGGTAAACGCTGAAGTAAGAGACTGGCCGTCAGACAGGTGGGGGTAACTTACAGGCTATTGTAATTGAATTTAAACGAGATTTCTTAAACTAAAAGCTAAAAATATTCCACACCCTGAGACCCCCATGAATGACTCTCCGTCCCCCACCATCAATCACTTACTCTCCCCGTTGTAGCAGATGTGTTCAGCCGCCGTTTTCTCCCTTCATACTTAATCTCTTTTATGGGATATTTAGTGAATTATTAGTATTTTTTGGAGTTTATTATCATTCATTATTGGTGATATTTAAATTAGCTGTGACAAAAAGTGCACCTTGCCAGACGAGTCCTCACAGTGTTACGTCACCAGCCAGCCTCTCACCACTGATTCATATTGTGTTGTGTCGCACCCTCAACTGTGTGTGTGTGTGTGTGTGTGTGTGTGTGTGTGTGTGACCAGAAACAAATCTCCCTCAATAAACATTACATACACCTGAGTTACCGAGGTTGAAGACAACAATTAAAACAGGTACATGGCGCTCTCGTAGCCGTCAGGTCCTGGGTCACTCTCCAGAACAAACCAGAGAGTGTCAAGGGCGACGGCTAAAGGAGAGGTCAAGACTAGCTCAGGTAGGTCACATGTACTCCTGGATACGGTCAGTTGCACACGTATAGGACAGGTAGATAAGTGGAGATAAGGACAGAGATAACATATGTGGTATAGGATGTAGCTTTAGTCAACAGCTGACCATTATTTTCACGTTAGGTTATGGTTAGGTTAGGTTACGCTAGGTTATGGTTAGGTTAGGTTTTGGTTAGGTTAGGTTGGAGGTCTTGTACTTGTGTCTGTATCTGTACTGACTGAATGGAATAGTGACCCCGTTAAAATGACTCATTACACAGTTGACCCACCAGAATAGTGAGTCCTGATTGGTGCCTTAACAGTGTAAACAATGAGTCACCAACCACAGAGGTTCACCAGGTACGATCCACTGAGCTCCTCCTTTTCCTCCTCCTCTTCCCCCTCTTCCTCCTCCTCTTCCTCCTCCTCTTCCTCCTCTCTTCGTCATCATCTTCTTGTTCATGATGAGTTACGTCTTTGATTACAATGAATTAATCCCATAAGTGCGACGACTTTACCGTTTGAAATTATTTAAACCCTTGAGAGGTTAAGTCATCGTATTCAAGGTGGTAAATCGTTGTACTCAAGGGATTAAGTCATCGTGCTTAGGGGTTAAGTCTTCTTGTTTAAGTTATTGTACTCAAGGGATTAAGTCATTATATTCAAGTGGTTAAGTCATCGTACTCAAGTGGTTGAGTCACCGTACTCAAGGAGTTAAGTTGTCGTACTCAAGCAGTTAGGTCATTATACTCAAACAGTTAAGAACAATATTTCCCTCTTTGCATAAATAAAACTTTCCCTGGAAGTCGTGTAATATAATTCGTATTTAGTGATGACTGATGACCTACTCTTGTAAAGCGGTTAAGTAAGAGGCAAAAACCTGACCTCTTCTTTCCCACCTTGTTCAGTGTTATAAAAGTTATCACGAACAGGGTCAAGATGGTCAGTGTTATGAAAGTTACCACGAACAGGGTCAAGATGGTCAGTGTTATGAAAGTTACCACGAACAGGGTCAAGATGGACAGTGTTATGAAAGTTACCACGAACAGAGTCAAGATGGACAGTGTTATGAAAGAGAGACAGTATTATACGGAAAACTTTAAGTGATGAATATATTTGATATATGAGCTCTGTTCAACTATTTCTTATAGTGGTCAGTCGAAACGAATTTCCCTATTGTGTTCTGATATTCGACTGGGTACTCCTATAGATTTCTCCTCTCGTCAACAAGATATTAACACATCTTCATCATCCATCAGCAGTAACTTTGGCCGATATTCACATTAATATCCTTCCAATCTCCTTTTGGTGAGTACTCGTTCGAATCACTGCCCCGTTGCCAGTTCCCCTGTGTGTGGTGGTGGGAGGGACGGCGTAGTGTCCAGGAAGGGTACAACAGACTATGCACCCTTCACCGCCAGTGTACCACGAACTTATGAACGGAACTGTACCTGTATTTAGTGAGTGGATCTTATACCTGGGGTCTTGTTTCCCATCAGTACCTAAAACAACCCTAATGCTGGACTGTATAAACACACAAGGTCATCTCACATACAATAGTGGCATTAATCCTTAACATATAATAATAATAATAATAATAATAATAAGTAGACAACTGCCTCATCGTCTGTAATAAGTTGTCAGAAAACGTTGAGAATCTAGCCCCTGAAGCTATCGTGACGTACAGTACATGAGGACCCTGGGTGTACTTTCTCCCGCCGTGTCCTTCGTGTTAAGATGAGATATGAATTATGGCGTTGATTTAGATGACAAGCTAAACTACTCGGTATCGTTATCTCCCTGCCGCCTCAGGTGCTGTTAAGAAGGGAGTTACATTAATAAAACGTTTAGTACACATTGATAACAAAAATTCCTTTGCTCCTGCGATCGGTAGCAGACTGTCTGATGTCTTTGTTAAACAGACTGTCAGTGTCTTTATTAAACAGTACTGTTGTATGGTGGTTACTGTTGTATGGTCAGTACTGTTGTATGGTCAGTACTGTTGCGTGTTGATGTAACAATGCAATGTTTTTAAAGTAAATTATGTCCTGCTTTTGAGAAAAATATATATGTATTCCCCGCCCAAAAGCCCTGCCTTGCCACCCGCCACGTGAACAGTGTCCTGGGGGGTTGTGTTAGGAGAGCTAGATTTTAAAAAGCAAAGTCTGTGTTTAGAAGTGTAAAGTGTAGACGTGTGTGTGTGTAGGTTATTGCCAGCTAGGAGTGTAGGTTATTGCTAGCTAGGAGTGTAGGTTATTGCTAGCTAGGAGTGTAGGTTATTGCCAGCTAGGAGTGTAGGTTATTGCTAGCTAGGAGTGTAGGTTATTGCCAGCTAGGAGTGTAGGTTAGAGAAGAATTTTTAAGATAAGTTACACTGACAGCAAAACTAAAGAAGAAGTATTAAGAGTAGCGAAATTAACCAGAGAAATACCCAGAGTTTGTAGAAAAAAGGCAAATTAATAATTCTGTTCATATAATAAGGCGGTAATTATTGAGGCATTAATGGATAGAACTGAAGATAGGAGGACTAGGAAAAGGCAGAAACTGATATGGATAAATAATATTATCATTTGTGGTCCCCAGAGAGATAGAGTTACTAAAATCATTATAGACTACCTGAATACGTTGTGGGTCGAGGTCGCCAACCCTCAGACATGATGATGGCACTTTAATTGATTGGGTGTTTACATAGACAATATTCTTAATGTTGTGAAGATGATGATGAGGAGAGAGAGGCGTGGGGGCGTGGAGGAGAGAGAGAGAGAGTGTGTGGGGGGGGGAGGGAGGGGGGTGGAGGAGAGAGAGGCGTGGGGGTGGAGGAGAGAGAGAGAGAGAGAGAGAGGGGGGGTGGGGGGGGGAGGGAGGGCGTGGAGGGAGAGAGAGAGAGAGAGAGAGAGAGGTGTGTGTGTGGGGGAGGTGAGGGGTGGGAGGAGAGAGAGAGAGAGAGGGTGTGTGGGGGGGATGAGGTGAGGGGGTGGAGGAGAGAGAGGCGTGGGTGGAGGGAGAGAGAGAGAGAGAGAGAGGTGTGTGGGGGGAGGTGAGGGGTGGAGGAGAGACAGAGGTGTGTGTGTGGGGGGGAGGAGGGGGTGGAGGAGAGAGAGAGAGAGAGGTGTGTGTGGGTGAGGGAGAGAGTATGGAGGAGGGGCCAAGGATAAAAGTCTTAAAGGAACTGACTGATGTTACGTGAAACTATTGAATCAACCTACAAAGAGAATAATGTTATTTAAACATGAATGGCTTGTGTGTATATATATATTGTGTGTGTGTGTGGGTGTGTGTGTGTGTGTGTGGGTGGGTGCACGTGTACTGTAGTATATAAGGTCTTCCACACACTGCCCCGCCCCCAAGCATACTCTGTAAGTACTCATCTCTGTTCAACTCTCTGCCATATATCATCATAATTATCACATCTCTTGACACCTTCTGATACTATTATTCACCCCATAGGTCAGGGTGTCAGCTGTCAGATGTCAACAAAGGTATCAGAGGTCTACTGACACTAATATTTTTATGTCAGTGATCGTGTTGGTAACATTGGCTCCCTAGTTGGATGTCCACAAAGATATTATATATTATTCTCTGACACATCATGACACACTCTGACACATTCTCACACACTCTGACACATTCTCACACACTCTGACACATCCTCACACACACTCTGACACATTCTCACACACTCTGACACATTCTCACACACTCTGACACATTCTCACACACTCTGACACATCCTGACACACTCTGACACATTCTCACACACTCTGACACATTCTCACACACTCTGACACATTTTGACATCATCAGAGTCAATTATCTTTGTCAGAAACGTCAATACTTCCGTCAGCTGTCAACAGACGGTACTGGGATGGTATCGGCCTTCAAGTACATTGTCAGAACTACCAAGGCTACCATTGTTTACACATCCACCCGCTGTTTACCTACACGTGTTTACTTTCAGCCACTCGCGGGTGTTTGTGTTTAGCGCCCCTCATGTGTGTGTGTGTGTGTGACTCATGCTAATTATTGCTTAAGATACTCCAAGGCGAATAACTGATGCGTGTTTATATACAGAAGAAGAAGAAGAAGAAAGAGAGAGGGGGGGAGGGGAACTGTCTAATCCATCCATTCAGCCTTGCCATCTCTCCCCCTTGTCCCCCATCCTCTCAGATTATGCCTTACCTCCTGTTTCATTATCCCCTTCATCTCCATTTCACCTCATTCGTCTTCTGAGATAATACTGATCAATTTACCAAGACATTATATTTTCCCTCTCTTTCCTCCTCCTCCTCCTCTCTTTCTCCGGGTGTATTATCAGTGTACTTCATCTTCTTCTTCTTTTTGCTTACCTTCATAATCTCATACATCATCATTTTATCATTATCTTGTTTTTATCCAACGCTTCATTGTTAAGTTCAAATCATGTTTTTTAATGTGTCCCGGAATATAACGGACCAGTCTTTCTGATGTCTTTTGTTTGGGATTTACTTGTACGATGTAATTTTTTTTTTTACGAATGACTGTCACCAACAACACAACAAGGTGCACTACCAACACCAGACAACAACAGGGTCAATATAGGTCAAGGTTAAGGACCAGCGTCGAGGCATCCACGAGACAATCTTTCCCTAGTGATGATTCCCTCTCGTCATACCCTACTGACCTCCCTCAGTCATTATCAATTCGTAGCCATATTCTCGCAGCTGGTCGTCCTAAGCCTAGAAATAACCTAAAGTCTATTTTCGTCAACGTCAGATAAAGTTCTAGGTCAGAGGTCACCGAGAAAGGTTCCTCGTCTCTGTCTCGTGTGACCTCAATTGGTTTCCGGTTGGTCAAGTCCCGCTAGGTGGAGCGCGTGTCGACACAGACGGGGGATCCAGATTCATGTGAAATTTCTCGTTTTCTTTACCATTAAGTAATAGATTCTGATACCATTAATAAATCAATTTGCCAGTAATAACAGTTTTAGATATTCTCAATAAATGTATTCGAGTGCCATTAAAATATTGGTTGTTTTGTTGGTTGGTACTCAAGGGGTTGTCACAGGACTCAATAGGTTGGCACAATACTCAAGAGGTTATCTCAGAACTCAGGGATTGTCACAGTACTCACGGGATTGTCACAGTACTCAAGGGATTGTCACATTACTCAAGGGATTGTCACAGTACTCTTTCTTTCTCTACTATTTTGTCATTCATTTATTCGTGTTGTATTTCCATTATTGTCACCGATGCATAAAAGAGACGATATTTAATAGGACATATTTATTTTGCTTGAGGTGACGACGTCCAGTACACTCAAATAACTCCTAGTATCTGATAATTTATGCTCGCTCTTCCATCCCTCAAAACAACTGT